>NC_142374.1:22585000-22677500 GCF_059441005.1 Hippichthys cyanospilos
AGAATTGCTCTATTTCCATCTGCCAAACTGCTGCTTGTTGAGAAGTGAGTTGAATCACTTAGTTTTTAAAATTTACACACAGTTAAAAAAATGGTTTAAATGTAACGATGAAATAAAAATCCCAAATTTTGATGAATTTGTTTTTTATGTATTGAGAGCATTTCCGGGATACTTTTTTTTTTTCCTCCATAAAAAGTGTTTTGTTTTGCAGCTCATAGTTGCCCATTGCGACCGTAGCGAAGTCAAATTTTCACCCGAGCTATTAAAACAACCGCAGCGGCCCCAAACCCCAACACATAAGACATTCTTACTCTTTATTTTTAGACGTGATTATCATCAGGATTCCTTTGTTGTTCTTGCAACCCGCCTCGCGTCCCCGAAGATGCTGTAAATGTCACGGTAACGACATGGTGTTTGCGACGTCTGCCAGGCCCGCCAGGTGTCAATCACGGCTCCCGCGAGGCTTCGCCTGAGCGCAACCCCGAACCGACACGACGCCGTTTGTGTTTATTGTCCTCGTATTATTTCTTATTTTCCCCTGCGAGGGGCTGACCTGCTTATTGACTTTTATGTTGCTTCTGGAAGCCTTTCAACGCCGAGCCGTGCTCTCACTTGCAAAGTTTGGCCTTGTCTTTTTTTTTTTTTTTTTTTTTTTTTTTTTAGCAGTGCGTCTTTGAAATGATTTTTGTGAGAGAATTGAAAATGATGCTGCTGAATGGACAACGGCGCTCTTATAAGCAAGTCAGATGATATCATGGGCCAATGAAATCACATGTTTTAACCATTGGAAAAAAGTCAGACAAAAGTGTTTCATTGTGAAAAGAAATTGTGAAAAAAATCAAAGAATTGAGGGAAATAACAAATCTTGTAACTATATTTTTCAGGTACTTTTTTTTTTTTTTTTTTTTACAATGCAAAAATTAAACCTGTAACATATTTTCAATAGTTAAGAAAACTACTGTTGAACAAGAAAAAAAAAAATGCATTTTGTTGAGAAAAAAAGGATGAAAAAAAATTTTTTTTAATAGAAAACATGCATATTTTAATAAAAATGCTTTATAAAGTAAACACAAAATTTGTAGATTGATGAATGTTTGGAAAAGCTCAAATTTTCCAGTGAAAATAACACAAAATTTATCTGAATAAATGTGTAAGTGCTAAAGATTTGGGGGGATAAACAAACAAGAAAACATTTTTTTTTTTTTAATATGAACATAGTGTAATTGTGAAATTATTGTGTAAAAAATTACACAAAGAACTACTGTGTTTGTGTAAAAAAAAATAAATAAAATTGTTTTTCAGGTGACACTAAATACATAAAATCAATGTAAAATTATTAGATTTTGATATGAATAAATAAAATCAATTATCTGATAAAATACTCAATCAATAGACACTATTGTCTATCAAAATGATATTCTACAGTTCTACAGTCACTTCAACGAGATAAACTTTTCACCCCATTTACAGAATGCAAAACTAATCTACCGCAATCAAATTCGATAAAAAACGTCATGCAATTTTCTGCCCCCCCCCGCTGACGTCGTCATTCTTTTATTTTGCTGCGGTCATAAATGAACAATGCACCGTCAGGCTTTAAAAATTCCCTCATTACCAAAGCGAGGGTTGTGATAAATAAGCTGTGGATGACATGCTGGAAAATGCCCCTCAGATGATAAAAGCCAACCACACATCAAAATGTCACGTCCTTGTGCCACCAAAACAATATAAAACTCGCTTTTTTTTTTTTTTTTTGACTCATGGGCCATCACGTTGCCCTCCGTTTTTTTTTGCGTGGCCTCCCGTGACTATCCAAGCTGTCAGGGCTGCTCGTGTTTTTCTTGCCAGGGCACAGTTGGAACAGATCCGGCCCCGGGGGCCTCGTACGCTTCTCCGCTCCGGCCCCTGCAAACAAGAGCTGCCCCCGCACAACTGTTGTCCAAATTCTGGCTTTGGGGTTTCCGACGCTTTCTTGTTAGTTGTTCTTTAGAAACCAAATGTTGGCGTTGGAGCTTGTCGTGCAAAGCTTGTTTTTTGTTAATGCCTTCGCTGCTCGTCCGGTTAAAATGGATTTTTGTTGTCGATGGCCGTCAATGGTAGTGAATGAGTTAATAAACTACATTATGTCTGGTCAACTGGATGGTGGTTGATGTAAATCGAGAATTCGGAATTCGAACATAATAAAGCTAGCTGAAGTGCTAAATAAAGTGAAGTAAATCAAGAAAAAAAAACTAGCTAGAGTGCTAAGCACAGTTAACGTAAATCAAGGAAAATTAAACTAGCTATAGTGCTGAACCCAGTTGAAGTAAATAAGTAGATTTTTAATAAAATAAAACTCGATAAAGTGCTAAACACAGGCAAAGTCAACCAGGTCAAATTCTAACAGAATCATGTTACTTAAAATGCTAAACCCAGTTAAGGAAAATCAAGCAGGATTCTAACAAATTAAAGCTGGTTGAAGTGTTAAAAACTGGTGAAGTCAATCAGGTAGAATTCCAACAAAATAAAGCGTGTTAAAATGCTAAACACAGTTAAGGTAAATCAAGCAGGCTTCTAACAAAATAAAGCTAGCTAAAGTGCTAAACAAAGTTCAAGTAAATCGAGGAAAAGTATAACAAAATTGCTAGCTAAAGTGCTAAACATACCCAAAGTCAAACAAGTACAATTCTAACAAAAATTGAGTTGGTTAAAGTGCAAAACAAAGTTGTAGTCAATCAAGTAGAATTCTAACAAGAAGGTAGCACAAATGCTAAACACAGTTGAAATCAACTAAATGTAATTCTAACAAAATAAAGCTAGCTAAAGTGCTAAACATTGGTAAAGTCAATCAAGTAGAATTCTAACAAAAAAAGCTAGTTCAAAGGATAAATACGAACGTCAGTAAAATAGAATTTTAGCAAAATAAATCTTGCTAAAACAGATGAAGTTGAATAGAAATCATACAAAATAAAGCATAAAAAGCCTATCACAGTTGAAGTCAATCATTCATGTATAATTCTAACAATATAAACCTAGCTAAAGCGCTAAACGGCTAAAATACTCAAAAATAAGCACTCAAAGATATAATTCAGTTAGAAGATACTCTCAAAAAGTAACTTTGTGCCAGAGATGAGTAGAGTATTTCATAACTCTGTAGATATTTCTCTTCCTTTGGGCAAAAAAGTGAGGCAGGAAAACCTAGTCTGACTTGAGCCTTTGATGCTGGCTGAAATGAGGTCTAGTGAGGCAAGCTGATGGTTTCTCAAATGTCACAGGTTTGCTTGCCTGTACTGCTAGCTAAAAAAAAAAAAAAAAACTTGAGGCATTGGAATCTCAAGGTGACGATGTATTTATCTCATATAGGTGTGCCTTGACTTTAAAGTGCCCCAATTTACAAATATGAGAAGCCTCATGCATTTGGTGTTGCGATCCAAAATTTGATTTATGAGCCAGCTTCAGATAGGCCACTGCTCAAGTGAAGTGGAAAAAAAAGAAGACTTCCAGGACTTTCAAAAACGAACGGTACAAACAGACAAATACAAAAAGAAGAAGCGCAGATTAACGGGTACAATAAATCAAACTTCACATACGGAAGCTTACGGAAAAACAAGAATAACTGTGCTCCTGATTTCGCTAGCGAGGCCACGCCTCTTTTATTTGCAAGGCCACGGAACAAATTAAACTCAAGGTACCACAACACAAGATCGTCAGAAAAGTTCCAGGACGTGCGGGCTATAGTCCGAAGTGGCTTATCTGCGACAGAAAGCTTTTTTCGCCGGTGATATTTACGGTATTTATTTTGACCCAACTCTGACTTTTTACTGGTTTTGAAGTGTGATATCAATGGAAAAGCATCCCGAAAAAAAAAAAATAGGAGGCTAAAATATTGCATGGATTGTGAAAACATGACAACTTCAAATATGCCAAGCTCCTGTCCCTTCTAAATGCTTTCAAACGGGAGGTCGAAAGGTACACCCTTTAGGTGTCAAATTTTGCCCATTTCAGGCTCATTTACTGCCACTCAAAATTGGAGAAAACCCGATGTTTTATCATGCGTTTAATCCTATGACGTTTACAAGGCTTTCAGTGACTTTGATAATTGGCTTAGCCTGGCCTCCCATAATGCAAAAGTCATACCGCTCTAATTATGACATAATAAATATTCAACTTCATTTTATATTTACATTTTATATATACACATACAGCATAGTTACTTTTGCTGTTATCACATTTTCACAATTTTTCTACATAAAGGCGGCGTAGGTTCCCTACCCAAAAGATTTATATATGTACGGATAGGGTTGATGCCAGAGAACATTTTTAGGGGTAAATATATATTATATTTGACGATGTTCTGACCCTTTCAAAGTCAGCCGAAGTTGGATGATAATAAGGCCAGGTTAGTGAAAAATGCCCCTTGCGGTTAAAGTACCCTTGTGGGCAAATTTCAATGTCAATTTTAGTCATTTTGTTACAGGGCCCTGAAAAATGCATTATGGGCCGCAACTGGCCCCCGCGCCGCACTTTGGACACCGCCGCCTTCAATTTATTAACCTTAGACGTCAGTGTCGCCAGCCTCACTATCGTTAGCCTTATCCCGACAGTCAGAAGTGGCAGAAATTCTGAGCGATGAGACCCTTCCAAAATAAGTTTCACGGCGCAAATCGGAGCTGATGCGAATCTCCGCCGCGATGATCCGCCAGGTTGCTCACGGAGGCCAACATCCAGACGTCACCCCTCCTCCTCCTCTTCCTTTTCCTCTTCTCAGCCATGGCCCGACGCCGCTTTGGCAGCCGGCGTTGATGGAAAACATCTGCGAGAGTCGCCGCGTTTGTCTGCGGTGGCGCTTGATATAGAAACTTTTGCTTTCATGTGACGTTTTTAATTATTTTTTGGAGGCGAAGCGTAGCACGCCAGTCAAAATAGGACTATTGATACAACATGTCAACGGTTTCGGAAGATGAGAAAAAAAAAAAAAAAACGCGGCCGCTGTTATCAATAACCTGGCAGACCGGGAAGAAAGAGCCTGGCAATTATTGTATTTACTCACCTTTCAAAATGTCAAAGAAAAGCAGAACAATGGGAAAACGATTCAGCAGGTGCGTCAAAGAAGTCCCTCAATGAGGTTAGCTGCAGCATATAAGAAAGAAAAAAAAAATGGAGGCAGTAATTGGTAGTTGTAGGTAATGGGGACCGAGCTGTCAAGCAGGTGGAAGCGAATTCAATGACGTTGAAGCAAAAGCAGTAATGACTATTATTTACAATGCTGTTGATGCAACTACTCTATCGCCCGATTCTTTATGAGGTGGAAACTCGAAATTGTCCAGATTTTCTTCAAGAGCTTCTAATTAGTGTTCACTTATGTCCACTTAAGTCCACAATTGGGCATTGTAGTCCATCTTGTGTAATATTTTGCTCAGTCCTTTGATTTTTACATCAAAAGCATTTCACATAACAGGAAAGCATTGAAAGGAGGCAATAGGGAGCTGAAATTTCACCCAGATAGTGACAACATGTCAAATTTCAACCACTTGTGTGTCATCCTTTGGCTGAAATACTGTGAGAATGAAGTGAAAGAAAATGACCCAAAAATGGTCAAAATACCGCGCAAAGGTTAAGAATACTCAATGTCGCTTTGTCTAAATATTCTACACTCTTAAACCGGCTGCTGCTAACTTCCAAGCGCATACAAGTTAGTAAACAAGCTCTCAGATGAATGAAATTCCTTCGCGTGAACAATTAAACGCCTCCCCCAAATGGGCGTGAGTGTTAATTGCTAAGCCCAATTGAGCAACTTTGCGCATCATAAGGGCAGCAAATAATTACCCAAGTAAGATGGCTTTGCGCTCAGCACAAAAACATTTTAGCACTAGGAGAGACTGGAGACAAAGAATAAAATCTTTGCGCAATTTTTGTAAGCATATATATATATATATATATATATATATATATATATATATATATATATATATATATATATATATAATGTGAATCATTACAGTGATGCTAACCACTAACAGTGCTAGCATCTAACGCCGCTAGCTAACATAATATGTCAATGTTGTTGCAAAAGTCTTTTTGTACGCATCCCCGATTAGCATAAATAGCAACTGAAAAAAAAGCAGTGACGAATCAAATGTCGCGCTGTTGAGATCCACTTCAAAATAAAAGTGAACAAGGGCACTGATGTCCTTTGCGAAGTTATGGTTTATTTTGGCGTGTTAGCATGAACACCAGTTCCTGCGGTTAGAATGACGTCTTCCTGATGTTGTGCACAAAATAAACAAGGATCCAGTGGATCACTTCTGTAAATTTTGACACTTTGACAGTATTTTCCATTTTTTAAGCTAAACGGTTAAATTAATATATTTAATGGATAATCTTGTTTCAGTAGAAAAGTCGTTCAGGTTCAGTCCATTTGCATCTTTTAGAGCTGTTTATTCCACAACACTTATTGACCAGTAGGCACAAATTCTCATCGCATTGATTCATTATTCATTTGAATCAGATTCTGTTTTTTGATGAACGCCTCCTCCCTTTACCTTGAGCGCTTATTTTTCCTCACTGTTCACACTTCCGGAGGATTATGACATCGCTTCCATCGTATTTTCATTAGCCAAACTTTTTTTTTTTTTTTTCCGCGGTTGCAGTCGGCGTGACGGTCGTCCGCAAACGGCATTATCAACCATCTCAGCGGGTTTTCTAATACCCCCCTGTAATCCTGTCATTTCATCCACCGATACCGCCTAGGTTAGACCGGGCCCGGAGCATATCTTACCACCTGTCTCGGCTCCTCGGCGTGAGAGATTGGATCCCCCCCCACTCTCGCCTCCCCCGCGCCCCCCTACACACACACATGCTCATCTCTCCTCGGATCTCCATACTCGTGTAAATGGTGTGGTCTGAGCAGATGATATATAGGGTCCAAGCTGGGAATGATTCCCGGTCGAGGATAATAACTCGCTCTCGCTCGAGTGGAATCCCGCACGGCATTTCCCCCGCCAGTTGCGACAAAGACGAGCGGCCCGGCGACATTTCCCCCGACGGCCGTAAACCCGCGGCATTTATACAAGACGCCGCGCGGGCAGATTACGGGGCGGGGGCCAAGTTTGGCCCTTCCCGTCAATTAAAGGCGTCGCACTTTGACGGACCCTCGCCGGCGAAGAGAATGACTTTTTAAGTAGGCTATTTACGCCGAGGATATGGCGTTCATTTGATTATAATAAAAGGCCCATTAGGCATCCGGGGAACGGCGCGAGGCGGGGGGGCCCTCGGCTTCACTGTCGAACGTTATTTTCCTCGCTGATATGCTTCTTGAGGAGTAATAAAGAAATATATCTGTTTTTATTGCACCTCTGTGACATAGTTATGTTTAGAGTGAGTATAAAAAAGCAAGAACATGGTGTAAAATGATATTATGGGCCATTAGGTGGGGGCTTGAGCCCGGCGTGGCGCGCAGTAAGCGCGGACCGGCTGGGGGTAATGGGGCCGCGGCATATTGTCTCCGATCTGCTCTTTCACTTTCTCGCCGATTGAATCGTCTACATGGCTGGCACTCCATCTCCCGGGGAAGCGCGGCAGACAAGGTGATTTTGGCTGAAGACATCGCTCTGTCAAAGCCGCCAGATAAGAGCGCGGGAAATTGGAGAGCGGGGGGCGTCGGAAATGTATGGAAGAGAAGAAAATAACTACGGCTAGTTTGTGGCGCGGAGATGTTTTCCTTGGTGGAGGGAAATGTTCTTATTTATAACGCCGCGCCGAGAGGGTTCCGGCGCCAAAGCGAAATTAAACTCGGGTTGATTTATCGCGATTTCTGACGCCGAACAGAGGCGACTCACTGAAACGCCGCGTCTTCGTCGGGGGGGGGGGCTTTTCCACCTGGAATTTGGGGGGCACAGGTTTACATCACGATGCGGTCTTTTCTTCCCGCGGGACCGCTTTGTGCTTGACACGTTGTATATTTGAAGGGGGCCGCGACTCTAGACGCCACTAAATTACAACGCTTGTGTGGGGCCCTCAAACTGATGTGAACTTTTACTTTCACTGAAAAACTGCAAAAAAGAGCCATTTGTGTATATATATATATATATATATATATATATATATATATATATATATATATATATATATATATATATATATATAGATAGATAGAGAGAGAGAGAGAGAGAGAGAGAGAGAGAGAGAGAGAGAGAGAGAGAGAGAGAGAGAGAGAGAGAGAGAGAGCTGCACGATTATGGTCAATATTTTGGTCAATATTGAAATGATTATTCGTCATGTCTATTTATTGCCCTTTTTTAAACAAGCAGTATGTAAACAAGGCTTCAAGGCTTGGTGCATACAAATAATAGTAATAAACTAAAATAAATCAAGTAAATAATTGATGGCAAAAACTTGACACACGGGGCAACACAGCTAACATACTTGCTGAGTGTAAACCAATGAAAAAATTGAAGCCTAGTTAGACCCAAGCACATTATTTCTCTTTAGGCGAAATTTAATAAATTAACATCGTCATTTTCTGTGATTTCAAACCGAATTCATTCCCAATTTTTTGCCCATCGGATTTTTTCAAAATGGGTCTCAATTGACAGCGCTGTAATCAGGTGAGGAACTCAACGCATACGCGTACAAACGAATAAGAGGCAGAACTATATAACAAGATAAGAACTAACATTAGCTAGCATCTTATCCATAGTCACAATCAACAAACAAACTAATTTGGGGCATATTGTCATAAATGACAACATTCGTACAAATAAAGTCCAACTTAGAGATACTCATGGGCCAGATTTACAGGGAGCCAAAACGAAGTCCAACACCGACTGCCTGCTCTCAATTAAAATCACACCTTCCTTCGCACTACAAAATGTAATACCAACAGCAGCCAGAGGCGGCGCCAAAAAACAAAGATCAAGCCAGACGAATCACAAACGAATCAACCGTTAAACTAAATCAGTTCCAAAACATATTTATTTCGTGTGCGGCCCGGCACCAGTCGATTCACAGACCGGTACCAGGCCGTGGACCGCTGTTTGAGGACCACTGATCTCGAGGAACAAATAAACATATCAAAAGTGGTTCACGAGGTTCCATTCGTCCATCACTACTAAATACGACTCCCACATTCCGTGAACTTTTATGCTACCTTCGTTTGTGACTCGGTGATTGTAAAGAACTCCCCCCCCCCCCCCCCTTTTTTTCCGATTACGTCTCCCGTATGTTAAGCTTTCCGATAACACGAAGCAGGTGGGTAGGTTCTTCCCGTTCCCTTCACCTCCGTCCCCCGGCCGGCCTCCCCTCTCGCCCGTAGAATAGTGGCGGCATTGTGCAAAGCAGCAAGAGTTTATCTACTCTCCTGCACCGACAGACAGCATGGGGGCCGCCGCAAGTAATCTGAACCAAGCAGGCGAAGAATTCCAAGCATCCTGAATAGAACCAGATGTGCGCTTTTGTTCGCGACGTGCGGCCATTTGCTATTTTTTCCGAGTCATGCCTCTGCGGGACCCTCCCCCCGGCGTACGAGCCGGGCTTTCGTAACAGCGGCGGCGGATCCGATAAGAGGCGGGGTCGGACGGCTACGGATCCCGCCGGCCGGTATTTGTTTGCGCCATATTTGGGCAGGCAGGCATTCCGTCCTTTTTTTCCGAGATTACCATTCCGATGGACTAGATGATACCCCGAGGCAAACGCGGACAAACAGTGATTAGCATCAGGAGTCGCGCCCGAATTTACTTAGTGAAACTTCGTAGTCCAGTCACAGCTTCGGCTGTTGGAGACTTTTTGTGTGTGTGTGTGTGTGTGTGTGTGTGTGTGTGTGTGTGTGTGTGTGTGGCTGTTTGGATTGTGTTCACATTTTGTATGCTGGGTCACACTCGCACTAGGCCAACAGAACATGTCGCACTTCACTACTACTGTTTATTTATCGTCCCTAAGGCTGCAGTTCTCAAATGGGGGTACGAGAACAGCTGAGGGTATTTGGATGCACCCCGGGGCTACATGAGATTTTTTTTTCTGCGTTTATCAGCTCGCTTAATGCTTTTGAATGGGGGGGACAGGAAGAATGCATTTTTCTTTTCAAATTGAGAGCAAATTCAATGGAACATGAAGCAATGTTAATTTATCGTTCCTAAGGCAGCAGTTCTCAAATGGGGGTACGATAACAGCTGAGGGTATTTGGACGCACCCCGGGGCTACATGAGATTTTTTTTTCTGCGTTTATCAGCTCGCTTAATGTCTTTGAATGGACGGGGACAGGAAGAATGCATTTTTCTTTTCAAATTGAGAGCAAATTCAATGGAACATCAAGCAAGGTTTGGCTTCAAACCACCAACTATTCTTTCTAAACTAAACGGTTCACTTTGTTTGTAGGCCTATTGTGCTAGCCTTCTGCTTAGCGTGAATGCATTACAAACAAAAGGAATGTGGAAGCTACGGAAGCTCACGAGGGTCAAAATGCAGCGTGGCATACAGGAAATTTAATAGTGATTTTTTTTTTTTTAAATTACACACAAAAAAAATGCAGATTGATCGAGAAAATCAAATAAATCAACAGGTAATAAATAATAAATAAAATAATCAGCAAATATCAGACCAAGTATTTTGCCCGCTTAATCAAGAATATTGCACCGAAGCTTGGTTTTGGCTGGATAAAAAAATGGAATCAAAGTGGCAACACAATGGCAAAAAGAGGCGCGACTTCATATAAGGAACAGACTCGATTGGGAGAAAGAGAGTTGAATAGGGCGTTTGTAGTCGCCGGAGTCTATACAGAGCGCCTCATTCAAAGGCGCGGCAACGCTTTGACATCCTGAATGGCGAGATTAGCCTACATGGTGTCAATGAAGGAAAATGAGCAAAGTGGCTCATTTCCATTCATTGAAACGGTGAATATGCAACTCTCTTTGCTGACAATTAGACTTGTTCTCTAGCTGCCTATGAAGCGCCACGCTGATTAATAACCAACATTCAGGAGCGCGGGTAAGCGATGCCGTAATGGCGCCATTGCATCCCCGCAACGATATATTCAATTGAACTGTTTCGAGGAACCCGACCGCTGTCGCTTGGAATGAACGTGGAATGGCTAATTATGTAAACGCAAACACCAATTGCACCGGTACGGTGTTACATCATTTCATTGGATGGATAAAAGTGGTTATTATAATATGTGGGTGTTTAGTGAACGATTGTAAAATCACTCGGAATTCAAGTCTCTTTTGTTATGAATGGAAATGCCATCTGTTTCAAAACCCTTTAAATCGCATTTTAGTATAGTTAAAGGTTTGATACCACTTTTCTTGCACGGACGTCAGTACAAGGATTCAATTCTAGTCACAGATAGTGATACCAAGGATTGATACCACTTGTACTTTTGATTTATTACATTTTTTAGGCGGACTTATTCATCCCGATATGGCATTTTTGTATTAAAATGTTCTATTCTTATTTAAATATTTATTATATATTTTTTTTTTCAAATATGTTACAATACTAATATATTCTAATATACATATATATATATATATATATATATATATATATATATATATATATATATATATATATATTTTTTTTTTTTTTGATATTTAAAAATTAAATCAAAAAAATTAAAAATGTAATTTAAAATTTTAAAATATATATTTTGTATTATATATATTTAAAAAACTATTTAAAAAATAAGTGGAAAAACTTAAAAATTTAATTTAAATAAAAAAATATATATAATTTTTTAAATATCTATTTAAAAATTAAATTAAAAAAAATAAAAATATAATTTAAATTTAAAAATATATGTTTTATATTATAAATATTTTTAAAAAAATATTTAAAAATTAAATTAAAAACTTAAATTTAATTTAAATTAAAAAAAAATATTATATATATATATATATATATATATATATATATATATATATATATATATATATATATATATATATATATATATATATATAATATGTATATATATATATATATATATATATATATATATATATATATATATATATATATATATATATATGTATAATATGTATGTATAATATGTATGTATATGTATATTTAGTACATGTGATTGCAGTTTGCCTTTTGCCCAAAGCAAACCGGGAAAGCCCAAACAGGATAAGCAGCATCGAAAATAATATTACTATAATACATTGTTGTTCCCCGCCGCCTTAGCTTCCCACTCGCCTCGCCTCGCATCTTGACTTCCTAAGCTCAAAACCCGAGGCTCACAACAGCGCAGACAAAACAAAACAAGGGCTTCCTAATTCCTGCGCTCCTTCCCCGGCCCGTCAAAGGAAGGGGCGTCCAGCTGGCCCCCCGTTGTTTTCGCTCCCAGGAATGTGTGACTAAGCGCTTGTCGGCCCCGTATCGGGCCAATCGCCACAGGAAATGTCCGCTTTCAAGTCCCAGCTGAGTGTGTCATTATGCCCTATCTCCTCCAACAGGCTTGGGCACGCCTCTTACATTGCTAATGCTCTGCGGCGCCCCCTTCCAATACACCACTAGCCGCCATTAGCATATCTGACCGCTAACTGGCATGCAGCTTAGCAGAAAAGAAGGGGCAGCCGCATGCAGCCTTGCAAAGTGAATTTACACTCACTGTATTTTCTGCACGATAAGGCACACCGGATTATAAGGCGCACCTTCAATGAGTGGCCTATTTTAAAACTGGTTTTGTATATACTGAAAGGTGCACCGCATTATAAGGTGCAAAGAATAGAAGCTACATTAGTGGCTGGGGTTGCGTTATGCATCTATTAGATGGAGTTGTGCTGAGAGGGAATGTCAACAAAACAATCAGATTCCTCGTTTAAATTGCTAAAAAATCGGCGTATACATCCCATATTGAAATTTTAAACAAATGTAAGACTATATGCATATAATCACTTTTTTTTCCCCAAAAGTGAAGGCCGAAAGTATGGCTGCGCCCTAGAAATGATAACTTAGATTATTTATTTATTTTAATTTGACACCATTCCAGAAAGATTGATTCTTCAGCTACAAAAGTTTTGACGCACACATGCGCATCTTTATACCGGGCGTATTCTTACTTACAATAATTACAGTACCAAAACAGGATGAGCTAGAGGGCAGACGTCAATTGGCCGCTAGCAGGCGGTGCCTGTTGCAGCTCGTGTCAGCTGAGGTTGTTACGGCATTATTTTCAGTAAAAGAAGCAAGCGGACTGAACCAACGTCCGAGTCACCCTCGTGTACATGTAGGAATGTTACTAACACATATAATTTATGAATAGGAAGACAAAAAAACCTGAAAAAATTTGCACAGGATTAAATTCATTGTTTTGCGATAGTTTTTACATTGTCGCCACACTCTTGGTGCGTCCTTTAAACGGTAACATGGTCAACACCAGAATTTGTCTCTGAAATTAAGGAAATTTGCCTTAAAATGGGGAATTAGATGGTTTTTGCAAACTTTTGACCAGCGGCGAAATTCCGTTTCATTCAATCAAACTCAATCACCCCAATTCCCATCGTTTCTAATTTGCGAAACGCCTCCTCCGTTGTCCGCAACCCGTCGGCTCAATTCTTCAATTCCCGAAGCTCAAGCGGCCATTAACCAGCTTCCCCTTTTTGTAATTTGTCCCGTCGTTCCTCACTCCCCCGCCCGCATCCAAACTTCCGTTTCCTCTCCCGTGGCGCCGCCGAGCGCGGAGACGTGTTACATACGGATGTGAAATTAATTGGATCACAGAGTGCAAGCGCATTGGTGTGTGAGGTCGGATTGGCGCCCGCTCCCCCACAACTCGCTGAGAGTTCCCTCCGAGGCAGCCGCCCGCCGCAAATCGCGGATCTGCGCCGTACGCGTCCGCCGGAATACAGATGAGCGCTTCATACAAAATACATGCTCAACTTTTGGGCCCGCGCGTCGTCGTCGTCTTGTTTGCTTACGTCGGATGCGTTTTCAAATCTGGGTTAGGAAATTCCCAGTCGAGGCTATTACACGCGCTAATGCTAATGAAGCTCCGAACGGAGATGCTAAGCCACGCCGTCTATTAGAGCGTCCCGCTTTACAATGAGGAAATCCTAATGACTAAATTCCAGCAGCGTCTGCTAAAAGCCGGACAATCTGAGTCGTGTTTCGGCTAATGCCGGCTTTTAGGAGATGCAAAATTCTAGCAGATTTTTTTTTGTGCCTGGCGCCATGTTTACATTTTGAAAAATATTGATTTGTTTTTTAAACACCTTTTTTACGACCTAATATTTTGATTGTGGTCTAATATGGAATTATTTTTATTATTTATTTATATTTCGGCTAATGCCGGCTTTTGGGAGATGCAAAATTCTAGCAGCTTTTTTTTTGTGTCTGGCGCCATGTTTACATTAAAGGGCCGAGGGATTTTGAAAAATATTGAATTGTTTTTTAACACCTTTTTTACGACCTAATTTTGTGATTGTGGTCTAATATGGAATTATTTTTATTATTTATTATTATTATTTTAGGCATACAAAATTAACGTTGCCGTTTTCAACAGTAAAACTTTAATATTTTGTCTCAGTAATTTGATAGCTACCTTATTTCTCTTGCGCAAGGATGACTTCAAAAAACATTTTTCCACTTTTTGATGCATTCGGTCATGTGACGTTTGCAAGCTGCGCTGTGATTGGTCATTACCCGAGCCCTAAGCACACGTGCGTTTTATTTTATTTTTATTTTTAGCCAACAGTGCGCGGAAAAATGCGTTTACATGAAAGATTTAAATCTAAAAATATTTATTTACATATTCCCCGTCAGTTTAATCTATTTTAAGCAAAGAAATAAACCCAACAATCATTTTTCTGAAGATTTGTCTTATTTAAAAAAAAAAGAGAAAAAAAAGAAGAAAATTGCTTGGAAAAATGACAATAATAATGTATACTGTCTACAATATATACAGAAAGCAGTATGTAATACAATATCTAATAGTATAATATACTGGAGTCAGTTAATTGTTGAAAACGATCTTTTTTTTTGTTTTTTGTTTTTTTTTACTGCAAAAAGGCTACGGATTAATCGAAGGTTTTCGATTTATTGTCCAGCCCTAGTCTGAAGCGTCGAAATATCTTTTGTGCTAGTTGTGTTTAGGAACACGTGTCAGGCTTTCTTGATGTGTTCTCAACAGAACGGCCCAAAGTGAAATAGGCAATTTCAGGCTCGTTCAAAACAGACGCGGCCTATCCCCGGAGCCATCAGCGCCAAGTTTGGCTGGCAAACATCGATGCCACGGACACGGGGTGCCTCGTGCTCCAAAACAATTTCAAAGTGCTAGACTCTTTCACGCGGGAATCCTGCTAAATTGCTCGCTCGTACGTCCGGCTGATTCATCATCGACGTATCTTCGTAACCTATCAAGGCTGCGCGGTGTCCACTTTGCGGAAGGTAGTCTCCTTTTCATTCATTGTCTATTTTATTTGTGTTCATAGCCAAAAGTGGTATCCAGCTAGCCGCTGCGTTCGCTAGCGCTTTTTGGTAATTACTTTCCTCGCGCGCAGCGGCTGCCCCATCTCAATTTGGGTATCGTGAGACGGCGTGGTGGGAGAGTAAGTGGAGGTGTGGAGCCAAACGCAGGGAAAGCAGCGAGGCAAGTTTCTCTCAAAAAAATAATTACTTACTACAAAAGACTCCAACTCTAGATTCTTCAAAGCACAAGACTGTAAGTGACAGCCCAACGAAATCCAAATCGACAACGATAATCACCTGACAAGAGCTGAAAAGAAACAGGAAACTAAATATATTCAAAACTGATGAGACAACAAGGCACACCTGGGTATGACGTAATAGGAACAGGGAGCTGATTGGCCAATACAAGGGAAGCAGCTTAATGCAGACAGTGGACACAATCACACTAACAAGACAGTGACACGAGGGGAACAGAAACATGAACTTAAAGACATGAACAAAACCCCACAACGTCAAAAGACAAATTAAAAAAAAAGCCCAAAACACAAAAGAACAGAAAACCTCGATAACATCTAGAGTTGCACGATAATCGATCACGATATGGCTGCCGCGATTAATTAAGCTGATCCTCAGCGGTGTTAATATTTAACAAGTCAAATCTAGCACGTTGTCATCCTACCACAAGGGGGCAGTGTTTCCCACATGTTTGCATGATTAAAGCGCCTACTTTTCTCACCCTAATAAATTATTTTCCAGTGTGAAATGGCATTGAGTCTCTCACCTCATTCCTAATATAAACAGTGCTAGCTGTCAATTGAGACCTGTTTTGAAAAATCAAAAAACTGGAAGGAATTCAGTTTCAAATGACCAAAAATGACATTTTGACTAATTGATCAAAATTTGCTCTAGAGTAAATAATGGCCAAGAATAATTGTGATTGAAAATCGTGACAAAAATAATCGTGATTTTTATATTGGCCATAATCGTGCAGACCAAATAACAACTCACAGACAACAACCTTTCCTATTTGCTTTCGCTTTATAGTCTGAAAAATGCGATACTTTACGTTTGTGTACAAAAAATGGGTGCTCGTCAATTGGAGGGGTAGGGCAAATGACAGAGGGATTACTATCGACCAGGTGGGCGATGAGGGCGCTCAACCTTGCGGGGTTGCAAGGAACCTGGCGGGCTCAACGTCTTATAATACACTGGAGGAAACGGATGATGTTTGACTTATTAGCCATTACTTTTTACCATTTGATATTATCGAAATAGAATTTTTGTTCTCTAATAAATGAAGAAATGAATTTGTCAAGGTCGCGGTCGGTTTCCTAGCCGGTTGTTTCTTTCGGGCTGCTGGCTGCTTCTGATGGATGGCGTTCCGCCACTAATGGTACATCACCAAGGCCTGCGTTTGCATTGTTGTGACTGGAGCCGTCCTGCCTCATTGGACCCCCGCACCTTGTCTCTTGCGTGAGGCGAGCGTCGGAGTGGAATGGCCGGCTGGTGATCAGCATCCCTCCACTCCTTCTCATTCGTCTTCATCTTCCCTTTTGTCTCCGCGCCAGAGTGACCAAGCCGTCGGCGCGGCAGACTCACCTTCAGACAAGGCCGTCGGACCTCCTATCACCTTTCGTCGCCGCTCATCCCTCATATTGTCCTCATCCTGTCCTTAAACAATTTCCGAAACCAGGTCGACGCACGCCTCCACTTGCGGATTGAATTTGTTCACCTATGACGTGGCTCTGAATTCACTCGCATCGGAATCGGCAACTGTTAATCAACAACTAATCGATTACTCGAAATAATCAATATTTTTGATTGATAATCATTCGTTGAGAGCTGAAATTGTCCAAATGCTTTGCAAATGTGCATTTTTATATCGACCGTATTCTTACGAAGAATAATTACCGTAACGGGACGAGCTAGAGGGCAGATGTTACGGCAGCTCATGTTAGCTGAGGTTTTTACAGCATTATTTTCAACAAAAGAAGCGAGCGGACTGAACCAACGTTTGAAACCATTCTTGTTGACACTTGAATATTACTAAAACGGAAAGGATCAGGTAAAAGTTATGATGATTTAATCAAGAATGCGTCGGTTTGATAAACCCGGTATTCCATTTGACTCATTTGACTTTGGCAAATACACACAATCATAAGATTGGTGAAACACGGATGCTGCTCAACTTTGGGTATTCATGGTACAATGAAGTCAAACTGCGTCGCGAGGAAAAGGGAAAAACAACTGCTTCAGATGCATTCAACATTACACTGGCGAGGCGTTCACTGACTGCTCGCAATGTGGGAGAAGTGACACACAACGCGCAACAAATGTTTAACTTAAGGATATGAACATAAAGTTTTTACAAGAGAAGATATTTATTGTTTTGCTGTAGTGTTTGCATTGTTGCCAAAAGTGCTATTTGGGGAATTACGGTAATTTATGTTTGTGTTGTATCAATATAAGACATTTGCAGACATCTTTTACTCTGGAAAACGATAATAAATATAACATCGGTTTTGTGTAGACAACCACTATTTTTTGGACATATCTATAAGTCTTCTATCTATAAGAGTTCATTTCCAATGTACTTTACAAGCCAATTTTTTCAGTTTGATTCAACAAACGAAATGTCTGCTTTCGTGGTTGTCTACGTATTTCGGACATTTAATGTTGAGAGGTTGCTTTTCCCGGCATTTTGACTAGGGATTGTAAAATGAAGCTTCATGAACCACTTGGGGGCGGGGCAACTTGTGTTCAACTCAACTCGTGGGCACCTCTGTGAGACTTGTTAATTAGCATGGGAGCCTTGAGACTTAAGCCTGTGTTATCTACCCCCTCCCACCCCCCCCCCCCCCCGCTCCCCCCACCCCCAGCCCTCCGGCGGCTCGCGCCGATCGCGCCGCCGCCAGGTTTGCGAAGGATGACGCCGCCAGCTGTCTTTTTCATGGACGGCTGCCAAACCTTTCCCCGTATCTTGCGTCCGTTGTCATTTCCTCATTCAGTTTTTTACCCCCCCTTCCACCTTTCCATTATCTGCTAGTGTACTCTCAACACCAGTCTCGTGCAAAGAGTATTTTTAGTTGTGGACTGGTGCCTACTCATAGGCACAAACTGGCAAGGTCAGCTGGGTCGGCGTGCGTCCAGGTCAGCGGACAGTCTGCGTCCACTGCCAAGTGCTTAACACGCTCCGCGTTTGTCTTCTCCCGCTAAAGGTCAGACGAGCGCTCGAAACCCGAGGGCTCGTCTCCCGTTTGGACAATCGGGATCTCGCCGGGTAAACGGCTTTCCGCCGGGCGGCGTCCCTTCTTTCCAAAGGAGTGCGCGGCCGGACGGCCGGCGAATTTGCGCTGGAGTGAAAGCCATTTTGTGGGAGTTTGTATGAGCGCGCCTTCCTTGCACTGCTCGTACTGTTAAGCTCTCCTGCACTTTGTTTGACCCGAGCTGTTGAAGAGGTGTCAAAACAAGACAAGTGCGAAGCAGCAAAGCCAAAAGCTCTCTAAACAAAGACGCTACAGTTAGTATGTTGCTTTTATTTGCTTAGATCAGTGCTTCTCAACCTTTTTTCAGTGATGTGCCCCCTGTGAAAAATCTTTTCAGCCAAGTACCCCTTAACCAGTGCAAAGCGTTTTTGGGTAAAAAAAAAAAGAATAAAAAATGCCATCAGTGTCTAATTTATTAAACTGTAGACCCTTTCAAACGTCATTTGTGTTGTCCACAAATAATCAACCTAAAGAAGAAATAGAAGATATCTGTTAAAAAAAACAACTTAATTATTAATACATATTTTTCCACAAAAAATAATCAATATAAAGTGTTGGATCTGTTCTAAAAAAAATAATACAGTAATTAAAAATAAATATTTGTCCATGGAAAATTTTAAACATTGCCAGAAAAATCTATAAAAAAAGACTTAGACAAGCCCAGATTAGACTATATATTAGTAACTCAAACCAGCCAAGATTGACTTTTCTTGCTAGCAAGGGACAACTAAGCTCCCACTCTCGTGTTCGCTTCGGAGTTGTCAGAGCTCAGTCTTGCTTTTTTATTCAGCAAAGCATTACACAATACAAGACATAACTGCAGATAGTCCGGCACTGCTGATCTATTCCAACAGCTGGGCCAAGGTTTCTGTTCACACTTTTCTGCCTCAACAACAATATCCTAGGAATGGGATGAGATGGACAAGGACTGCAAAGATGGATTGCAATACAGAAAATTAATACATCACAACAAATTAATTCATCATCAACTGGGAGAATATTTTTGTTCCTTGCAAACAAACATAACAAAAGGGTTTAAACCCTCGTTTTAGCAAGTTAAGCGTTTATCCAGCTAAGCTAACAGTTAAATATCGAGTTTTGAGGGCCCATGCACTCTAAATAATTCATCTCACTTCTTGTTGTCATCTGCTTCAGAATTTCAGATTTCTCCAAGAGAACAAACTACGATCAAAGAAGTTGCACCAAAGTGGAGTACAAGACCGCGTCGTCCAGAGCTAAGGCGCGGCGACAGGGTAAGCTAACCGTAGCGCGCGCGTTTATCGCCGTCATTTCCAGCCATTCAAAGCAACCTTTGAAGTCTTTTCCATAGTTCTTCCACCTCGCGTTATGTTCGCCTTTGATAACAGCGTCGGAATAAGCCGCTTTCGGTCGATCGATGGGATATTTTGTACTGCGCCGCTCCTCCGTGCCTCCTCTGCAAAATAGCGCTTGCCCAAAGAACAAGAGGGTGGGAGGGTGGCAAGCGTTTCTCTGATCTTCTGCCTCTCACAGAACCATCTGTCTGACGCTGGCCCAACCGCCCGCGCGGCCTAGCATTAGCGCTTGCAAATATATACAGAACATCTCTCGCATTTCACGCAAGCGGGAGCCCCACGCTGACTTGGGGCTCGCCGGCAGTCGGGTTGGAAGTGAGAGCAGATTGGAGCCCGTTATAGTTGTGGGAAGTGTTTTTTTTTTTTTTTTTCGGGGGCGTGCAGACGGCATCCGAAATAGAGAGCGGCTGTGTGGTCAGCCAATAAAATGTGTCGGTCTCCTGCAGTTTGATGTCAGAGAGTCACAGTAACTTTGAAAGCTGAGTTTACGCGACAAATCACACAAATCAGATGTTTTTTTTGTCTTTATTCTGCAATGATTTTTGCTTCCTTCCAAATGCACAATTCAGATTTTTTGCCGTCATGCGACATAAATCAGAATTCCTGATGTTATTATGATTTTTTATGGTTTTTTTTTTGTTTTTTTTTGCCTAGTAGACTTTTATTTTGACGTCTTTCCTCGGAGTGTGTGATCTCCACTTAGCTTGTCAAGTCTGCTGACGTGACGTTTTATAGAATTAAAGTCCATCGATCAAACGTCATTAACCGTATTATTATTATTATTATTATTATTATCAGTACTGATTTTTAATTTTTTTTTAAATGTCATAGTATTGTTAATTGAAAACAGTAGCTTCAGGTGCTTGGATTAATCTGCAAAAAAAAAAAAAAAAAGATCTACAAATTATAAAACTGCTCCTCAAATGAAATCAATAATAATCAAGACTGATCTGCAATTAAAAAATCTCAACAAATTAAAAAATTGCTCCTCAAATGATGTCAGTGATTCACACAACTGCTCTGCAATAAAAATAAGCTCCAAAAAAATTGGGACTCAAATTATGTCAATGATTCTCAAAAATGCTCTGCAATAAAAAAGCTCCACAAAACTAGAAAATTGCTCTGCAAATTAATTCAATGATTCACAAAATTGCTCTTCAAAAAGCTTCACAAATTTAGAAAATTGCTCAGCAAATGAAATCATGACTCTCTAAACTGTTGTGCAATGAAAAAAAGTTTTACAAAATTTGAAAATTGCTCCTAAATTAAGTCATGATTCTCAAAACTGCTCTGCAAATAAAGCTCCATAAAATGAGAAAATTGCTCCTCAAATGAAGTCAATGATTCAGAAAATTGTTCTGCAGTAAACATATTTCCACAAAATTATATAGTAGCTCCTTTATATTATTATATTTTTCTCAAAACTGGTCTTCAATTAAAAAAGTACCACAAATGAGTAAATTGCTCTACAAATTAAATAAAATATTCAAAGCTGTACAAAATTTGAAAATTGCTCCTCAAATTAAGTCAATGATTCACAAAATTGCTCCGCAAAAATTATTAAAAAATTATTAAATTTTATTAAAATTATTAAAAAAGTACCACAAATGAGTAAATTGCTCTACAAATTAAATAAAATATTCAAAGCTCTACAAAATTTGAAAATTGCTCCTCAAATTAAGTCAATGATTCACAAAATTGCTCCGCAAAAAATTATTAAAAAATTATTAAATTTTATTAAAACTGTTAAAAAAGTACCACAAATGAGTAAATTGCTCTACAAATTAAATAAAATATTCAAAGCTCTACAAAATTTGAAAATTGCTCCTCAAATGAAGTCAATTATTCACAAAATTGCTCCACTAAAAAATATTATAAGCCCTGTTATTGTATGCATTTCTACTTGACATTACATTCTTTTTTTTAATAACTATAGCAGCAAACTTCGAATGTTTTTCACTTCCAAGCTTTACATTCTTAGCAAGTTTTGCTCCCAAGCAACGTTTTCATTTTTTTTTTTTTTCTTTTTTGGCAGGGGCTTAAAAGTTGCACAATTTGAACGATTAGAGCATGTCAAGTCACATAATTCTATTCATTTTTTGCAGCCCCGTAGATGATGCAATTCTGATGTTATTAAGTCTTTTCCCCAGCTGCTGACACAATTGCAATTTTACATGCACCATGTGACACTATTTTTTTTTTTTTTTTGCACAAAAGCAGATGATGGTATACAGTGGAAAATGTCCGATCAAGCAGAAAATCCAAATTGGACACTTGTCCCCGCAGTCTTTTCACCTGTTGCGCAATGCTTTGATAGGAACATGAAAAGCTGATAGGAAGGAAAAGCTTTCTTTGTCGCCCATAAATCTTGTATGTTACAAAAGACTTTTTCAGTCTGTGTCACAGGTGCTAGTTTTAAAGGCGCAAGTGATATTTACCGGCACTAATAAGCCGCCAAGATCCCGGCGTCCTCCCTTCAACTTGTCAGCGCCGCTAAAGCGTTTGCGGCGCCGCGGCGGTGACGATTTAGCGTTAAATCAGTCCGCTCCTCTGTTTCTTATTTATTTATTTATTTATTTTTTTCCCGGGGAAGGATATGTTGGGGTGAGCGGCTTTTTATTCCAAGCTCCAATTTCTCTTTGAGAAGATTCTCCTCCTGCCCGCTCGCTTCCCGGCTGCTGTGAAATGGGATTTTCTTTCTCGTTTGTTCAAGATTTTCTTGTCGCCGCCGCGCACTGGGGTCATCTGACACGGCTTGAAACTTTGCCGGCGGTTGTAGGAGTAGAGTAGACATTGGCCAGGATAAAGAAATGCTTTTATTTTGAAATCGTTGTGAACTCTTTACAGTGGACCCTTGGCAAAAAATGGCAATTAATAATTTTCCGTGTTCTTGAACCCGCGCGCTGCTTAATTGAATCGGACGGAGACGTCGTAACTTTCACATGATCGTTTGAACAAGGATGGACTTGGACGTTGTCACAGTCTGCTCGCTTCTTTTATTGAAAATAATGTCGTAAATGCCCAAAATGAAGCCCTCTAGCTTGTCCCGTTTCGGTAATTTTTCTGAGTAAGAATATGGACTGTAAAAATTGCACATTTGTGCATCAAAGCTCGGCTTATGCGACTAACCCACAGGTGTCAAACTCCAGTCCTCGAGGGCCGGTATCCTACATAATTTCAAACCTTTTCCATCAAAAACACCTGATTCAAATGTTTGGGATCATTTTGGAGCTCCTGCAGAGCTTGCTAATGAACTAATCATTTGAATCAGGTGTGTTTGGGAAAGAAAACCGGAAAACATGCTGGATGCCGGCCCTCGAGGACTGGAGTTCCACACCTATGGACTAACCGATCTCTCTTCCTTGAATGAGTTAACGTTTATAGCTTTTGGCCTTCATTTTGGGGAAAAAAAACGCGTCTTACATTTGAGGAATTGCGGTAATTAGAATTTCACGGGCCACATTGAATGATGTGACGGGCCGCATCCGGCCCACCGGCCTTGACTTTGACACCCGTGCATCAAAGCATGAAGGAGCCCGCCGGCGTGAGCCGAATTGATCCCTCTGCCGGAAACAGGTGTGTTGGGGTTCCAAATGCCCGTCACTCCGCCAGTAAATCCCATCTTTGGATAAATGGCTCCAAGCCAGACTTTTTTTCACATGTCCTTTTTCGAGAAGCGCGCATGTGGCTTTCTGCCGGCTTTTTGAGGATCAAAAAAGGAGCATCTGCATGCGCCGCCGCTGGTAATGGTCCCGTGGTTTACCATGCTAAGTTTTTTTCTTCCCTCGCCCGTCCCTTCATTTTCTCCTCCGCTTACTCCGTCCTCAAACTCCAATCAGTTCCATCTGTGTCCGTCCCCCAAATGTCAGGCTCCAACCGTCACCGCGCCTCCGGAGTTGCTTCGGCGTAGCCGAGCGCCCCGGCTCGGGTAATGCGTGCGCGGCGGCGAGCTTAATCACATCGAGGAAGCACACCTGTGCTAACAGATGTCCGCCGGGGCTGCCGTGCTGTTCCTCTTTAGGGTGCAGCGTCTGCTTATGGCCGCAGTGTCGCTCCTTGACTGTTTTCCGCTTTTTCCTCGGAGGGTATGTCCTGATGCCCAGGAGAGCCCGCTGTGGAGTCAGGCGGGAAGCTTTGGCCCCTAGAGTTTTACTCACTCTCCCAGTCTTAAAAATTGTATCTTGATAGATCCTGCTATATAGATGATGATACTTATAAGATTAAAAAATGGATTGATAGATCGAGCAGTGCTAGCTCAGTCATAGATAGACTGATAGTTAGCGAGCTGAATTGTCCGATCTCCTGCTTAGCTAGCTGGATGGATGGATGGATGGATGGAAGGATGGATGGATAGATAGATAAAACGTTAGCTAGCTTGCTAGCATATAGATAGATGGATAGATAGATAAAACGTTAGCTAGCTTGCTAGCATATAGATAGATAGATAGATAGATAGATAGATAAAACGTTAGCTAGCTTGCTAACATATAGATAGATAGGTAGATAGGTATATGGATAGATAGATGGATTGCTAGCTAGGCTAGCTAGATAGATTGCTAGCTAGATAGATCACTAGCTTGGCCATCTAGATTGAGCGCGAGCTAAGCTAGATAGATTGGCAGCTTGCTAGCTAGCTTGAGAGATCGCCAGCTAGCTAGCTATCTTGAGAAATTGCCAGATAAATAGATAGATTTCTTGCTAGCTAGTTTGAGAGATGGCCATCTAGCTAGCTATCTTGAGAAAATGCTAGTTAATAGATACATTTCTTTCTAGCTAGACAGCGATTGCTAGCTAACTAGATAAAGAGATTTCCAGCGAGCCAACTAGCTTGCCGCCTAGCTAAATAGATAGTCAGCTCGCTAGCTAGCTATCGTGAGAAGCTGTTTTATGAAGGCTAACTTGAGAGATGGATAATATTGTTACAAATTCAATATCGTTAAAAACCTTGCTTGTCAGGTGTCCTCAAAAGTTCAGTAGTGCCACTATTTTGTTTTATTGTAGTCTAAAAATTAGAGCGACGGTTGTCATTTAACAACCTCCCTGATATGAGAGCGAGGAGAACTTTTGCCCAAAGATCCCCTCTGTGTATTCCCATCTTAAAGGCTTGGTATCGTTTATCTGTGACGAGACCCCAAAAATCAATTCAAAGTAAATTTGGTGCCTTGCTTTATTTGTAAATCAATGTTCGATTTTTTTTTTTTTTTTTAAGACCAAACCTGGTAAACCGGCGCTGACATTTGGAAGTCATCTTATCTGATTATAAATGGATTGTACCGATTTGTCGTGTGCAAGAGCATTAGTCAGAGCATTTAGTGCTGCTATGCTATTCAACAGCTTTAGTCAACATAAACTTGTGTTGCGTAGATAATTACGCCCCATATGCGATATATATACAAAGCATATTTTTTTTTTTTAAATCCACGCTTTAGCTTAGGGGACATTTAGAGTAACGCGCACCAGTCGTGGTAAGTGGTTTCCCAGACAAACTGCACACGCTAATGAGTTAACCAGACAGAATGATCGGTATTAGCGAATTTAAAGGAGGCAATCAGCGCACCGCTGCCCCCCAGTCGAGAAGGATTATGTGATTTACATCCAGCTGTGCTTTCCCATTTGCCGCTCTAACAACCTCTTCCGTCTCGGCTCGACACGTTTTGTCCCGAGCCGGCCGCCCACCTCTCCCGACCGGAGGTGCGCGCCACCTGGCGCACCTTAACCCCCCGCGCCGGTCATGACTAAATAAATACGCTGTTTTGCCTCATGGCTCTCCAAACACGCTGGCTCTTTGGTCCTCGAAACCTGTCCGGGCGTTGATGTATTAAAAACAGCCGAGCATTAAGTTTCATTAGCTTCGCTCTCGCCGAGGTGGAAAAGTGACGTTAGCGGAGTACTGGAAACATGTAGTGGTAGTTTGGTATTCAGATATTCTACAGATAATTTTTGTGTCACGTATTTAGATAAAAATGAGTGATATTCGGGGTTCAAAGTTTCCGTCGGTTATCCGAATATTAAAAATAGTCAGTTTCGTAGAATGTGAGAGGAAATGACACAACTGAGGAAGTTGCCATTCCCACTGATCACTTTTTAACAAATCAAGCTTACTTAAATGTGTGCTTTAGCCAGCAAAAATGGCTACTGTTGAGGTGTTGTCATTTTGTTTCATAAACCAAATGGATTTTGGTCCAAAAGGCTGATTTTTGTCAATTTGCTTGAAATCTCACTAATGTTTCTAGAGATTAAAATTGTCTGCTGCTTGGCAGTTTTAAAAAAAAATCAAGTATCTTTTACCAAAGTTTTCATTGCAATTGTCAGAGGAATATCCGAATACCAAAAACAGTCAATCTCTGCAGCCCTGCACTCAATTGTCCTATACAGGCAGTTTAATGGACTGTGAGAGTAAATGTGAGAGTAAATGAGAACGTTGCCATTCCTACTGATCACTTTTTAATCAAAGCAGTTTTAATTAAATGTGTGTTTACCCAGAAAACATCATTCCTGTTTTGTTTCATAAAGGAAACGGATAGATTTTTCCCAAATATATATATATTTTTTTCTATGAATATAAATATGAATATATATATATTTTTTCTATAAATATAAATAATCAAACATATTTTTCTATAAATGTAAATCTGAAAAAAAATTATATATTTTTTTTTTTTAACCTAATTTTTCACAACAATTTTCCGAGGCATGTCCAAATCCCGCAATATCGGATAGCTGCAGCGTCTGGAGAGAATTCAAGATAACCAGTCTGGGGCCTCCTTTCATTCACCGCTGCTCCGTGATTGGTCGGCCTCCACTTCTGCGTTAGGCCCAGCAGACATTCCCCTATCAGTTTTCCTAATGCGAACTCACGGAAAATACATTCAGATGCGTCCGTGGCCCCGCTCTCATTTCCAGCCTGTGTCCACCTCTCATCTGTCCGGCGCATTGATCCCAGCTCTTATCTCCACTCTCATCCTTGTGTTATTTCAGGCACATAGGGATTGCTTAATGATCTATTGACCTGATTCATCGATCTGTACAGTCCGCCACAATGGACTATCTCCTAAAGAGAGGGGGGGGGGGGGGGGGGGGGGGGGGGGTTGGATGCAACCCCCCCTTGCAACAAACGGCCGCTCTTTGCCTCTCCGCCACAGCATCCCCTTTAACGCGCCGCCTCCTAAGTGCCCCGTGCGGCTTTGCTGTCTTAACAGCGTTTTGCTAGCTCGAGCGTGGCGCAGCAACCTAATACGCTCGTAATAGATATTCATACGGAATACGGGCCTAGCATGTTGGAAATAATGAGGTCCATGCGTCTAAGTGGAAGCCCTTGAAAACAGATGGAGTCTTCCGCTCCAGGCGCAGGACACCCACAAAGTACGGCGAGGCGTTTTATCCCCCCGCCGCACGTTCCCGTACGCCGATGACACTTTTGCGCTCTTGCGCCCGCGCTTGAAAAGGGAAAGGGGGCTGTACATTAACGCGATAAGGATATGACTATCTTCCGCAGGCGGATAACTGCGTTTCTCACTTTGCCTCGGCTGCTTTTCTTTTATTCAAGATCGCCTTTAATCAAGTCAAAGACTTCTTCACGTTAGCGTCGGGATTGGCCGGCGGTATGTTTAAGAAAATAATAGTTTATTTTTAGACGGCCGACCGTGTGCGCAACAGCTGTTGTTGTTCTGACATGATTCTTTTCAAGGGTGAGACATGAGGGATTTGCCAGACACTATACGCGCTGTGTTTAATTAACTCAGCCAAGGAGGTTGTGTGTTTTTTTTGTTTTTGTTTTTTTTCCCCCAGTCTCCTGAGAACAAAATGTAATGTTTGATTTGCGGCTATTGTGCACGCAAGCCGCTACGTCTCACAATTTAGTGCTTGATGAGGATGAATTTCCGACTTGGGCCTACCGACGGAAGCCGTATGGCGGGTTTTTTTATGGGGTTCTAAACACAAGATCAATAAACATATTTACTTTTACTTCCGCATCTTCCGCTAATCAGTTTAGCGTCAATACATCTTGTTAGTGGGTTCTATTTATCGTTTTGTTTGCGCCTTAGTTCTTCTCACGTCAGCTGGTATGCCAACACGGCAAGCCTGAGGCAAGGATTTTCAAAGAAAATAGAACACCTTCATTGTTATTGTACACAGGTGTACAACTAAATTAGGAGTCCTGATCCGATTTGGTGCAATTTAATATGAAAGACAAATAGAATAAAAAATACCATGAATTTCAAATACCTTTTTAAGGCTTTGGACATTCAGTCCCAGGTGCTTACTGTAAATTTCTGCTACTTATTTCTCATGCTTTGAACCCTGTGTCTTATAGTTAAATGAGTCTTATCTGGTTTTTTTACTAGCCACCAGGGGGCAATCCCCCACCAAACAAAGAGAGACAGAAGATGACACTCTCAAAGTACTGATTTTGAGTTGGAACTGCTATTTTACTTGCCCTCTCCACTGTAAAATTCAATTGGGCAACTGCAGTGTGCAGCTCTCATTGTGTATCATATGCGAGTCCTCCCCTGCTGCAGCAGCCAATCACACTGTCCGTTTCTTGCTTGCTCTTGCTTAGTATCAATATATTTTTCTCCTGCAGCTAACAACTACAGATAACATGGCTAACATGTTCTCATATGATACTTTTACGGAATGTTTCATATGGAAATAGACAAGGTAGGACACGAGCCGTCTAGTCTGCTCGAGCGGGGATTAAGTTTTTATGCAACTTTTTATGATAGACTGATTACCCTGGAAGAGTTTTGCAACAACTATTGTGTTTATTAAAAAAAGAAAAATGAGCATCATGCACATCTGTAATTAACAATACTTTAAGAAAAGTCAACAACTGTTTTCTCGTTTACTGAAAAGAATGTTGCCTCCAAATATTATTACCCTCCCTGACTACTAGTAATCTGTAGCAAACCTGGGGGAAAAAAAAATATATATATATATATATATTAGTGTATCTCTTGTACTTGTAGAAAACGGATGTAATCAGGTCAGTGTAATAAGCAGTAGCGATTCCAAGATGTGACACGCTGTAATGCCGCTTCTTGTCCGTAATCAATAGCCAGACGATTTTCGAGCGGCTCGATTCTGCACGATTCTGCTGCAGGGGTAACAGATGGTCGCGACTGATAGCGTTTTGCCGCCAGAGAGGATGCCGAAGGCGGGCCGGAGAGGGAAAAAAAAAAAAAGGTTAGCGAGTACTCGGGAAAGCTTTCTATGTGATCAAATGAATAGTTAATTGTAACCACCTGCAATGCCCCCAATTCACAGTCAAGAAAATCTCTTTGTTGCGATGCTTGTAGGTTTTTGTAGCCGGAGGGTTTACATTGTGTTCATGTTAAATATTTAGCGTTGGGGGGGGGGGAGGCTGTAGCTGTTGGTTGTGTTTTTGTAAAAAACACTCCAAATGAGAGCAAGATATTATTGAGACTCGAGTATATCAAGACCGTGACAAGACCAAGACTTTTGGAGGTTGAGACCGAGACAAAACCAAGACTTTGGAGGTCAAGACTGAGACATGAATAAGACTTCCGAAGTCAAGAGAGAGACAAGACAAATACTTTTTGAGGTTGAGAGAGAGACAAAAAAAAAAGAATCTGGAAGTTAAGACCAAGGAAAGACCAAGACTCTTGGAGGTCAAGACCGAGACAAGGCCAAGACTTTGGAGGTTTAGACCGAGGCAAGACCAAGACTTTTGGAGGTCAAGATGAAGACGAGAACAAGAATTTGGACGAAAAGACTTTTTTGGAGGTCTAGACTGAGGCAAGACCAAGATTTTGGAGGTCCAGACTGAGACCTGAGCAATCGTTTGGAGGTCCAGACAAAGACAAGACCAAAACTTTGGAGATAGAGATTGAGACAAGACCAAAACCTTTGGAGAGCGAGACCGAGACAAGACCAAGACTTCAGATGTCAAGACTGAGACAAAATCAAGGCTTTGGAGGTTCAGACTGAGACCTGGCCAATAGTATGGCGGTCCATACAGAGACAGGATCAAAACTTTGGAGATGTAGGTCGAGACAAGACCAAAACCTTTGGAGTGCGAGACCGAGACAAGACCGAGACTTTGACAGTTGGGACCAAGACAAAACAAAGACCTTAGAGGTTTAGACCAAGATATGAACAAAACTTCGGAGGTCGAGACTGAGACTAGACCAAAACTTTTGGAGGTCGAGCCCGGGACAAGACCTAAACTTAAGGAGGTAAGAAGTTTAAAAAAAATAGGGAATTCATCACTGATCGTAGCAGTAATAATAGTACAAAAATTCCAAGTCTCCACCCTTCCCGAGACTGAAACGAGATGGTTCAGAAGGGAGACTGAGATCCATAGACTGGTCTTGAGACCAAGAGTCATCTCAACAAACTATAACACAACCTGTTGGAAACGTGCCCAGCAGCTGTCAGGCGCACGCACCGGCGGGCTTGGAAATCTCCAAGCCTCTGTCACTTCAAGTTTGGCTCGAGGTCCCACGGGAGGAACCGGTCCAATGAGACGAGCGCGGCGTTGTCAGAAAGCATGTTATTGGACACCAGGATTCCTTTTGGGGGGGTACCCTGTGATTACATCGCCTCTGCGGGGCCGTGACAGAGATTGCGCGTATTTTTGTCAGCGCTGACTTGTTGTTGCTTTTTCGAGAGCCGAGTGACGCTTTTGAATCCGTAGCGCAAGTCCGGGCACATCTGGTTGTGATTGGCAGGAGAAAAAAGGCTCCTTGTGTTCCGGGAACTGGCAGACAGGGCCCGGCAGACGAGAGAACCGGGGCCCAATCCCCTCCCTGCTTTTCCTGACTCTTGGCCAGTTCTCATAATCCCGCTGCAAAGCCCTTGGCATTTCTCACTTTTTTTTTCTTTCTTTCTTTTTTTTTTTTTATTATTAACAGTGTTCCGAGCGCCACCTTTTGCTTCAATTTTAATATGAAAAAGCCACATGAGCTAGGTAGACCCTGAGCTCCATTACAGGCGTGTCTGGCATAATGACGCCCCCGAGGGCGAGTATCTGCTTGCTCATATTGCCACCCCGCTCCAAGTGAGAGGGAAAATTGCTACGGGCGAGGAGTATATTGAAAGGCATTTCACGGCAGGTGTGCGAAAATTGGTTATTCCCGCACGTGCTTGATGAAGTTTAAGCCGCTGAGGTGTCGGAGCAAAGGTGGCGGTCCGCCGGTCGCGCTCCGCCGGTCAGCAGCACTCTGACACAAGCGACGGGAACGCTGGCAATTAAAAACGCCGCGCAGACATTATTCTTTACTCTACCTCATACTGTATGAATCAAAGATTCTTCCTGTAACATTATAACGTCTTAATACCTGGATTTATTTACAATACTTACAATATATATATATATATATATATATATATATATATATATATATATATATATATATATATATATATATATATATATATATATATATATATATCCTATTTTTCCGCACTATAAGGCGCACCGGATTATAAGGCGCACCCTCAATCAATGACATATTTTAAAACTTTTTCCATATATAAGCGCACCGGATTATAAGGCACACCCTCAATTAATGAGATTTTAAAACTTTTTCAATCACAATATAGTAATACTCAAAGCAATAAGAATAATAACTCAATAACTATAAACTCTCAATAGCATAATAACTCAATGTCAATATGAGCAACCTTGTTCAACTGTAAACACATAAAAAAACAGGTGAAGCTTACTTAATCAGTTTGTTCCCCATCTACGAAGCTCAATCTCAATATTGATCCACATATAAGGCGCACCTGATTATAAGGCGCACCATCAGCTTTTTAAAAAAATTAAGGCTTTTAGTTGCGCCTTATAGCGCGGAAAAAACGAAACCTAAAAGCCCTAAGTTATTTTTAAAAGCTGGCGGTGCACCTTATAATCCAGTGCGCCTTATATATCGATCATGCCATGTGCTGACTGCGTAAACTGCAGACTTTTCTGATCCTTGAGTCGACGTTCCTTTGAGCGCAGTTCTATCTAGTGCACAGGTGTCAAAGTTAAGGCCCGGGGGCCAGATCGGGCCCCTCACATCATTTGATGTGGCACGTGAAATGATGATTCAACTAACTCAAGTTTCTGGTTAAAATACCAAACCTGCAAGTTGGCTTCAGCTTTTAAAAGTTTTGGAGGAAAAAAAAAAAACAACCATTTCCCAGTAAAGGGTTAAAAAAAAAAAAGAACATTTGAAATTTGCGAATTAAAAAAAAAATGTTCTGAAAGATTGTTGGAATATTTGAAAATTATGCTGCTAATAAATTCCCGGTTTGCTACTCATAAATAACCGCTTCTAACCATCGGCCCTGGAAAAAAAATACATTGGTTTATCGCTAAAATTCGGATATGATGCTAATTCGCAAGAAGAGATAACATTGGTTCAAAACACAAGTTTACTTACCTTTAATCAAATCAGTTTGATTGACTTTGTGTGAAGAGTGAGCAGACTACTTCCAAAAACTTGTAGCTTTCGACAAATACCCATCAGCCTGTCAAATATCGTCAAAAAATACTTTTCTCATGCTAGCAGCACAAATTCTCGTCGGTGTTAGCATCCAAAAAAAAGTCGTAGCGTCCCAACCGACCACAAACCGGAGAATTTATCGCTTGCAAACGGTTCCTTGGTGTTTTCTGGTCCCGTATCAACAAGTCTAGGAGGAATACATCTTCGTTTTTTTCGCCGTATTTATGGTGGAATGCGTGTGATGCAAATTTGCGATAACCTGTATCAATTTCAAACAACCTTGGTCAACGAATGTATTATTCTGAAATGTCGATAAACGCCGTGTTTTCATTCAAGCGAATCCTTGGTGATAAAGAAACACTGCCGGCACTTTATTTGAATAAACCAATCGCTGCCTGCTGGTCAAAATCAGGTGGCGACATTTGCCATCAAGCTATGACTGATCCTCCGATATAATCACATTCATACTAATCCCCGTCGCCCCAGACTACAAAAAACCCAATCATTATTTTGTCCTAATGAACCAAATGCAGATAACCTTGGATTAGCAAGAGTTTGTTTTGAATACTGACAGAAAATGTCTTTTTTTTTTCCTGCGAACTGAAGTCTATTTCATTAAAATGTATGTTTCGCTTTTTCGAACAATCTGTAACTAACCCATCGAAGGTTATTTAAGCATTGTGACGCAGATTGGATTTATGAAACAAACATCATATTTTCTTCTGAAATGAGCGTGCCTTCACAAAAGATGAACGTCATTATATCAATAAACCAAATGCCGACAACCTCAGAGAGTAAATTTATTGTTTTAAGACGAATGGCGATGAATATATATTTGCTGTGAAGTACATTTCCCAGTAATCACTTTCATTTGAAGACAAACAGAAGGGTGTTTACGAAAGACGGCGGCCATTACTTCGCTTTAATTAAACAAATAACGACAACTTTGGATAATGGATGTATCGTTTTGAGCGGACTGAAAAGTCTGTGGGTCAAACTGACCCATTTGAAAGTCAAAGTAAATGTCGGAAGTAGTTTTTCAGTACCTCTGCTTGGTTTTTATAAAATCGGCATATCCATTAAAAATGAGATGTGTATGATTTTTTGTTTTTGTTTTTACAAATAAGCAAAACCTGGGTCAAAATGACCCAAGAATATTATTCCTGTTCCTGATGTGCAAAAAAGAATCACAATATTTTTTAGTTAGCAAAATAACTCACGGAAATTGTTTCTCAAGCTTTTGGCTAACTACATATGACCCTGGGTCAAATTGACCCAGGATCTTATGATTATTCCAGCGAAACAAATGTAACAAATGGGTATTAATAAATACCTGTCCTCCTGTTATGTTGCGGGTCAAACTGACCCATTTGAAAGTCAAAGTAAATGTCGGAAGTAGTTTTTCAGTACCTCTGCTTGGTTTTTATAAAATCGGCATATCCATTAAAAATGAGATGTGTATGATTTTTGTTTTTGTTTTTACAAATAAGCAAAACCTGGGTCAAAATGACCCAAGAATATTATTCCTGTTCCTGATGTGCAAAAAAGAATCACAATATATTTTCGTTAGCAAGATAACTCACAGAAATTGTTTCTCAAGCTTTTGGCTAACTACATATGACCCTGGGTCAAATTGACCCAGGATCTTATGATTGTTTCGCAAAACAAATGTAACAAATGGGTATTAATAAGTACTCGTTGCCTTTGTTACTGTGTGATTGGGTTTCCACGCAAAATTTAGTTTTTGACACTTTGTAGAACTAAACACACTGCTGGGTCATATTGACCCAAACACATTATGGTTGTTATTGAAAATTAACATGACCCGGGGACATTATTGTTGTTGTGGTTGACACTTTTGGATAAACACACACGCCCCTCTGGGTCATATTGACCCAGAGACATTGTTACTGTTCTTCAGAACAGAAGTTAAAGCAAAATATAGAACAAGAGACAGTTCAGACACATTAGGGTGAGAAAATTGGCCCCGGGTCAAAATGACCCGGCGAGGTTATTGCTGTTCTTTGCAAACAAACATAACAGGAGGGTTAATCAACCAACTGTCAACATCCTGTTCTAATTTTGAGTGAAAGAAGCCTGGACTCGTTGTTAGTACCCGCGACATTGCGGAACCGGTTGAGCAACAGCCCTGTCCTCCACCCCAGTGAACACGGCGCTAATTGAAATGGAGCGCGTGTGTTTAGCCCTGTGAACCTCCGGCCCCGTTAGCCCGAACTCACAGACTGTTAAAGCAGCTACGGAGAGAATATTATGTGTTCTGTTATTGTGTCTTTAGGGCTGTAGGGACTATTTGCCATCCCTATTAAGCAGCCTGACTGGTGGCTGGGCAGCACGCCTGGTTGGCTGTGTGTGGGTGTGGGTATTATCGCAATGTGTGTGTGTGTGTGTGTGGACAGAGGACGCCTGAGGCGGAGCACCGGAGCCAGGACGCTGCTGGCGTTGTCCGCAAATGCCTCACATCCACTGACCCTCACAGGCGGAATGACTTTGGGGTTAATTCCTCGCGAACGGCGTGGCCCTCGCAGGGAATCGAACGGGAGCCAGCGTCGCAGGCAACGGGATGTCGTAAAAAAACGTACTGTTACGAAACGGAGCCGACGAGGATCCCCCATTGGAAACCAGAAATGTCTTAAAAACAAACACTCCTACCAAAGCAATCCGTATCAATTGTAGGTACTTTGCTTTCACGAAGCAAATGCCCTTAAAGCAGTGTTTCTCAACTATATTTGACCAGCCCCCCCCCCCCCCCCCCCCCCCCCCCCCCCCTAGAAAAGACCCCCCCCCCCCGATCGATGACTTTAAATAAGATTATTATTGATGCAAATTGTTTAAGTATACCTAAACATGTATCCTTTTTAACATAAACAATAGAAAAACGCAATATAGATCAACTTTCAACAACCGTGAGTTATTTTTATCGCGTTTATACGGGTTACGGCTTAGTCTAAAACGGAAAAAAAGCAGCAAGTGCGCCAAAGTGCCTGAAACTAAAAGAAAATGATGAAAATTATTACTTTAATGCAATTACATTTCACATGACAAAAACAAAGCTTTTTTTCCTGGGATCATCCACGCCCCCCCCCCCCCCTACTATTTGAGAAGCACTTCAAGATCATGACGATAATATTGATACTTTTGCAAGTGTGATTCTCCCTCCCCTAGTTTTTATTTTCAAGGTGAGAAAAGATAACAAATACATTGATTACCGTCACTTTGTTTTAATGAACCGCAATGAAACTTGGGGAGTAAACGTAACATGGATACCTGACAACGAAGACTGGCAATACTTCAGCAAGATCTTTTTAACGTTGACCAAAGACGGAGAAGACAAAAAAAATAATAAACGGCGACACTTTATTTTAATGAGCCCCATGCGCGCTAGCTTGGATAAAAGAACGAAATATTTGGAGCGGATGTCTAGCAAACAGGTGCAAATTCGCGCGTCCCGTCTTTGTTTGCTTTGAGGTGGAGATGGTGAAAACAAAAGACAATCATTGTCATTTTCTTCTAATGAAGCACGCGCCAGCAACCTTGAATAATAAACAAGAACGTTTTTGCTCTCCTAATGGATTCGTGAAGCAAAGACGGGAGACAGAATATCTCTGGTGGCAGAAGGGACCTCATAACACCTGTTTTGGGGCATCTTTTTTATGAAATGCGGCCACTATAAAAGGAATTCTCTTGCTCCCGGAAACCAAAAAGTGATATGTTGTCAAGGGACACCGATGGCGTACAATGTACGACTTCTCTTATTACCTCTGACTCGGACCCGCTTCGGCGGGAAAGGCAGATTTGTTTCTTCCCCGCGGGTGATATTTTAGAACTTCTCACGCCGTCATTGTCGCGCATATGCAGAAAGCGCCCGTTTTCGCCGGATCCGAAGTGCAGTTCGGCCTCGGCGGCGGCCCGCCTTCCGCCCCTTGTCGTTCCGGCGCCACCGCGTAACGCGACATGATCTGATTCTTCCTCGTCTTTTCTGATGGGATTTTACAAGCCGCCAATAATCCGGCAGCTCCCGCTCTCCGTTTCTCATGGATTGCGAAAGTTAAAAATAATTCAACCGCAAATGGGTGAAAAGCCGCGAGGCAGAGTACTTATTTTTGTGCCGTTTTTTTTTTCTCTTCCCTCCCCCGTCTGTGAAATCACCGCCGCAAATGTTTAAGGTTTCTGGCAACGAGCGCGGAGCAGAATTACACGGGAGCAATCTGGCCATCTCCAAAGCCGCGTCAGGCGTTTCCACTCGCAAATGTCCATCCGTATCCCCCCTCGCTGCATTAAGTGATTTGCGGGCCTGCGTTTCAGTCAGATTGCGCATCATCTATTTGCATGACATTTCTCAAGATGGAGAGAGATGTTAAGTACTGTCATCGACTTTTTTTTTTTTTTTTCTCCTCCATGCTGTCACAGAAATTGCTCTCTGGAGTAATGCTTTCAAATGAAATCCGCCATGTTGGCCAACAAGCACGTCAAAGCATGGAGACCACTGGATCCATCTACTGGATTTATTTGTCCTTGCTGTGCTTATTTTGACATAATGGTAACCTGATTTTACAACACATAATACATATATATATATATATATATATATATATATATATATATATATATATATATATATAGAGAGAGAGAGAGATGAGTGAATTATTTACGTCATTTTTGCATTTTAGTTAACACAGAACCTTGAGAACAAGGTGGATTTTGAGAACTACAATGTTTTTATTGAGTTTTATATATATATATATATATATATATATATATATATATATATGAGTGAATTATTTACGTCATTTTTGCATTTTAGTTAACACCACAGAACCTTGAGAACAAGGTGGATTTTGAGAACTACAGTGTTTTTATTGAGTTATATATATATATATATATATATATATATATATATATATATATATATATATGAGTGAATTATTTACGTCATTTTTGCATTTTAGTTAACAACACAGAACCTTGAGAACAAGGTCGATTTTGAGAACTACAATGTTTATATTGAGCTGTATATATATATATATATATATATATATATATATATATATATATATATGAGTGAATTATTTACGTCATTTTTGCATTTTAGTTAACAACACAGAACCTTAAAAACAGAACTACAGTGTCTTTTATTGAGTTATATATATATATATATATATGAGTGAACTATTTACGTCATTTTTGCATTTTAGTTAACAACACAGAACCTTGAGAACAAGGTGGATTTTGAGAACTACAGTGTTTTTATTGAGTTTTATATATATATATATATATATATATATATATATATATATATATATATATATATATATATATATATATATATATGTATGTATATGTATGTATTATTCTGTTGAAATGATATCTGTGACTGATGTTGGTTAATGATGTGTGCGACTGTACACTGTATGTTTGTATGTCTTTTATGTTCCAAGTTAAAAAGCCTTTTCCCTGTGAAGAGCAGCCTTTGCGTTATCACCTAATTCAATAACGCAATCAAATTGTAATCAGGAACAAATGGGGGTGCCTATTTAAACGACCTCTCAAGGTTAAAATGATCCGTGCATCTGTTTACGATGGATTATTCACGGCGTTAAATGAAGGGTTCATCACAAACATGAACAAATTGCTTCTTCCGCTCAAAGTAAATATTCTATGGGATCACCCAGCGCGTCTGTAGGTTAATTGTGCCCGAGCGCCAAAGAATAGAGAACACGGCGCCACAGGAGGTATGCGAGTGTAGAGAGAAAGATTGCGAACGACGGCGCCGAGTAAATTAGCATGGACTTCCTTTCATCTTTCCTTCTCTCGGCCTTTTCGTCACTGGAGGGATGCTTTCAACTTGGAGTCAGCGTGCGCTCTCTCAGGAGTTGCGCCGGCGTTAGCCGCCCACACCATTCGCCGGCTTTTCGCCGCTCGTAAATTCACTAGATCAAGTGACCTGACTCAATTAAATTTCGGGCGCCCAGGCAGGCAAAAAAGATTTGCCGTGCGCTTTTTGAAGGTGGCGTCCAACTTAGCCGCGCCACCGGGAAATCATACAGCGAACCAAACCCGACTCCGATATTCACTCTTTGAGCGCCGCTGACGTCAAACGACGTCCGCATAATCTCTGCGGAGTTGCGCCGTTGACGTCAATTGACGTCATTTACATTTTTTTTGTTTTTGCAAAGGGATAAGCTTAGGGTAGCTTTGGTTTGTCCGTTAAGCTGGGCAAATCAAAACAACAACAAAATCAAAGCCTAGCTAGAGTCAGCAGGCAATCGCTAACAACACAGAACCTTGAGAACAAGGTGGAGTTTGAGAACTACAATTTTTTTATTGAGGGAGAATGCATAATTTTTACATACAGACCTATTACATGAAGCCCATTTCCCAGTAAGAGGTGAACTTCGGCGAAGGTAGCCCCTGTATTGATCTCGTCCGGTTTCGTTCAAGGCAGCAATTGTTCTAAAGACATTTTGAAACAGTCTAAAATGTTCTCAAAAAGTCTGTCATTGTTTTTTGTGTCACAAGGAAATTTTTAACGTTTTTAAAAATTCCCTGATACGAACTGCAATCAGGACTTCTCAGAATGTCGTAAGAATGTCTTAAAGGGACAGTGTGTAAGATTTAGACCGTTTTTCATGGCACTTCTCCGAAGGCGGCCATGTTTGTTATAGCTCCGGACAATGGTAAATGCTGCACCTTTAAATCCCAGATCCTACTGAGGGGTAAAAGCTGGTGAGCTGGTCTTTTAATCTTCTCAGGTTTCAGACGAGGTCATAGTTGTTCTGAAGTCGTTTTTAAGACATTTCGAAATGTTCTTAAAGGTTCTTAAACAGTTTTGTTTTTCATGTACATGTTGAACGTGTTCAAAAATTCCCTTTGACACAAAAACGGTCAAGATTTAGGTCGTCTTAAGAACAATCTTGAACGAACCCTGACAAATCCCTGATGTGACCTCGCGACCTTCGCCAACACTCACAAATGTTCGTATCTCAAGGGGTCCCCTTAAAACCGCGATACAACTGAGGGCCAAACGTTAGCCGGTGTCCTCCGAGGTAGCTATTTCAATATCGTCAGGTTTCTTTCAAGGTTACAATTCTTCTTAAGACATTCTCAAACATTCCTTGTAGTTATAACATATTCTAGTTCTACCAACCATACGTACCTGAAGTCTGAAAAAAATAGAAGTCTTTGTCGATTGCTGTTTACTTTTTAATAGTTGCTAATCAAGCTAGCTAACTTCACAGGAGTGGCGAGTATGCTGGTGAGTATCGTTGAAGGTCCAAGCTCTCATGGTTGCCTGAGGTCACCGAAAGGTTGCCAGAGGTCGCTAAAATATCGCCAGAGGTAATCTGATGTTTTCCTGTTCTGCTCCTGTTGTAAAGAAATTTGGAACATTCTTTTTTCTGGCAACCTTGAACGAACCTTGGGGAGATCAAACGAGCCTCTACCTTCACCGTTCGCCCCTCGGTGGCTTGGGGGTTTACGTAGCTAGCTAGCTCGATTAGCAACCACTACACGCAAAAGGCCGTTAATTTTTAAAACATGACTTCACGTGAGTCCGGTCGGCAGAACTCCCACGATGGTTTCGGATCTCCCGACATTTCCTTGTCTTCCTCACCTCCGGCGTCCTCTCCCCCCTTGAAAGCAAGGGAGCCGCCGCCAGGGGGGGAATCCATCACGGCTTTGGCCCGGGGCGCTACATTTTAGCGCCCAAATGGAAATACGTGCGCGGCACATGAAAAGAGAGGCCGCGTCGGCATCCGGCGTTCACCTTCAAGCGCCCCCGCCTCCTCCCGTCGCTCCGCTTATCCATCAGCCCCCGGCATGTTGAAAAATCATTTACTGTATATACGGCGGGGTGATTGACGACACAACAACACACTCTGAATGGCGGGCTCATCAGTCCACCCCCGCAGACATAATACTCTGCCTCGCCTGACTTTTTTTTTCTCTCCTTTCGACGGCGTGACACGGAAAGTTCAAAGGAAACCGCGGGGCTAGCGTCGGACCAAAACATGACAATTTTCACCGGTTAAAACCCTCCGGAGAAACGCTCCTCACCCGGCGTAAACCCTCGCCTTTGACGACCCGCTTGTTTCAGCGACATCCATCATCAGAAAAGGAGAACGGCGGCCAAGACGACACGTATCGACCGCGGTCCACTCGATAGCGGCTGTGTTTGCACACCGCGTGACGTGGCCAATTTCATCTATTTACATGTTTTTTTTTTTCCAATGCTCCCGAGTCAATATCAGCGTTTGCACTTCACCTGAAGTAACCCGCGCACACAACAATGCGGGTATTCAAGGAACCTGAACTGCCCGCGCTTTTCTCGGGAGCATTAGCTATTTATTATAAAATCATGCGGAGGAGGATTTTTAGTTTTGTCACAGAATTGCGTTTTTAATTCTCAGAATTCTGTTTAAAGCCAGAGTTCTCAGAATAGTGAGAATGCTGAGTCTACGCTCAGAATTTGGACTTTGAGAATTCTGGGAATATTTATTATTATTTATTATATATTTATATATATTTATTCTTGGAATAAAGTTTGAATTATCACTTAAATATTGCTAGAATTTTGAAAATAGTTGTCATTCTGACGTGAGAATTTCAAGAAGAGTCAGAAATGACTTTAAAGTGCGGGTTAGAATCCTGAAGATAGTCAAAATTCTGACAGTAAACACTGACAAATCAGAATTCTCACTTTTGTTAGAATATTAAGAATAGTCCTATTTCTGACTTTTATGTGAGAATTCTAAGAGTAGTCAGAATTTTGACTTTAAAGTGAGACTTTCAAGAATAATTAGAATCCTGAATATTCAAAATTCTGAGAAGTCTGTTCTGAGAATTCTCTCTAAGAATAGTCATTCACTTGTGTGAATTCTGAGAATAGTCATAATTCTAAGAATAGTTGGAAGTTTGACTATATAGTAAGAATTCTGACAAGTGAGAATTCAGAAAATGAAGTCAAAATTCTCACAAATAGTTAGAATTCTAAGAATAGTGAAAAAATCAGACTTTTATGAGATTTCTCAGAGTAGTCAGAATATTAAGAATCGTTTGAATTTTGACAATATAGTCAGAATTCTGACTATATAGTCAGAATTCTGACAAAGACAAAGTCATAGTTCTTACTGAGTGAGAATTCAGAAAATGAAGTCAGAATTCTCACAAATAAAGTTAGAATCCTAAGAATTGTAAAAAATCAGACTTTTATGAGATTTCTGAGAGTAGTCAGAATATTAAGAATCGTTTGAATTTTGACAATATAGTCAGAATTCTGACAAAGTCAAAAATTTTACTGAGTGAGATTTTTGGGAATAAAGGTGTTCCTTTTCGGTACTCTTTCGTAACTCTGAGGGCAGACATTATTTCCATTTTTCTATATGATTATCTTACTATGGCGGAATAAATGGATCAAAAAAAACAACCTACATGGAAATCCAAAGAAAAAGCAAAACACATGTTGAGTTAATCCTTTATCTTTATAATCTTTGCCGCGCGAGTTGAGCGGCGGTTTTCCACAGTCGACCCTTATTGGGGTTTTAGCGAAACTCGCGGGGAATCCGCGCTAATCCGGCCTCGCTTTTGATCAAAGGCAGCCGGCCGCCTGGCTTTCACTTGAACCGACCGACGCCTTCCGTTTCCACATCCAAAAACTCACTTTAGATTCCTCCGAATAGGCACTTTTGGCTTGAATGCGCCGTTCGGTCGGGGGCCGGCGGGAGGAAGACGGGGGCCCGGGAAATTGGCGCGGCGACTATCTTTTGTGTGGCGCCGCGCTTTCCTCGCATGTGTAATTGCTTGGAATGCGGAATTGAAAGTTGGACACGCTCCGCTGACGTGTAGGGCTAATAAAAAAAATGTGCGTGTCAATTGATATCATGGTCAAAGTGTTTCCTGACTCCTTTAAACTGCTGTTAAAAAAAATATTTATATACAGTATATATATATATATATAGATATATTAATCTGGGCAGTACTTCATCAGACTGACTGAAAGACATAACACAGCAATATGTTGCTTCATGTTCCAATTAATTTGCTCTTAGGTGGAAAACAAAACATCGTAATTTCCTAATACCTGGACTTTGAAGTAACATTTTTCTCATACAAGTTGTCATGTTTCTACAATACAGTGATGCCTTGACTTATGACCAAACAAAAATTGCAATCTTTTGTTTTTTTTTTGTACTTGAAAGCTCTCTTCTGTTTATAACTGACAGTACTCAAGTAGGTATTTATCCAAGTACTGTACTTTATTCTCCCCTTTTTTTTTTATTACTTGGGGCAATACCTTCTTCAAATTGAGTTATAGAAACAAGAAACACCAGAGCAACTCTTAATGTTTACGAGTACCTAAAGAAGAGTCTGGGAAAAGAATCGAGTCTTTACTGGATGAGTCTAAGTCAAGTAGCGAGTCAGTGTGTTTTCTATTCAAATTAAGAGCTCATTAAATCGAACATGGCAATGTTTTTTGCTGCGTTGCACTAAAGTGATTTTGTCTTGGTTTTTTTAAGGAGTTTTATCAAGTTTTATCAACTTTGTCATTTATGATGCAATTTTCCAGCATTTAAGCCAGAAATTAAACACTTGTTAATCCTTGTGCAATATTTTGTCCAATCTTTTCATCTTTACATCAAAGGTATTTCACATCAAAGGCAAAGCATTGAAAGAAGACACTAGGGAGCTGAAATTTCACCCAGATGGCGACAACATGTCAAAGTTCTACAATGCACAACCACTCAGTTATCACATCAGCAGAAGTAGCTAAAATACTGCGGGAATGACGTTGAAGAAAATGTCCCAAAAATGGTCAAAATATCGCACAAGGGTTAAACCATCCATCTTGTGGGGTTACCGAACAAAATAAGAACTAGAGGTACTCCTAAAAATATAGTTCCAAGGTTTATTAAATCAAACACTGGCTCTGCACTATTGTTGTTTCATCCAAAAACACTTTGCGCTGGTAAGAGGGTACTCTGCCGAAAAAAAAAAATTCACAAGGGGAAGATCATTGAAAAAAGCTTGAGAAACACTTTCCTCCATCATTTGTGGGGATAATGTGCGCTGGTTTACATCTGATTCTGTATTACCGTTTCCGTGTAAACAGATGTTGTGCTGGAAGCAATTTTTGCTGTCGGACGTCGTCCGGTTTTACACGTCGACTCAAATGCAGCATGCGGTGTTGCTGCGTGAAACTGTGCATTAAAAATCCTCCTGAGACCAAGCCGATTCATTTTTGCGAACCCCGGAATTGCTTTGGTCTCAGGAGGATAAAATAAATGGCGGATAGAATGAGTGATGAGTGTCTAAACCTTGCAGTCGCTTGTGTGTTTACACCAAAACTCAGTGGATGAATCCCTCCTGAAAACGGCCATTGTTTTTCCCCAAATGTTTGGATTTGGCCAATTACAGTAGCTTGGCGGCTCGTTTTTTTTTTTCTCTAAACACAAACACAGAGAAGTTTTCAACAGCATCCAAATCACAACATGTTCGTGTTTTAGCTCTTTTCGCTGATCATGTTAAAAGGATTACGAGGGAATTGACAGGAGTGTGAACTTTTGTCGCAAATTGGGGTCCGGGAATAGATTGTGTGTAAACCGCTGTCTTGTGAAGACCCTTTGTTGATGTGTGTTTGCAGGGCCAACACACGGATTCGCTCGCTCGTTGCTGCTGCATCTGCCTTCTTAAATGACTCCACGCTAGGAGATTGCTCGCTTATCAAGTGGCTGGTACGTACTGAGCTTCCCATCTTGTGAAAGTGTGAAAATTCTCATGTTCACTAAAAAGACCATGAATAGTAAGAGGGTTTTTTTTTACCCATATATATACAGTATATATATATATATATATATATATATATATATATATAGAGAGAGAGAGAGAGAGAGAGAGAGAGAGAGAGAGAGAGAGAGAGAGTGATTGATTGATTGATTGATTTTAAAAAAAGTAAAGGTTTTTTTTTTCATAAAAAATGACCATGCATACGAAGACTCTTTTTCACAAAAGACATGAGGATATTTTTTCCACAAAAATCAACGGGTTTTTTTTTTTTTTTGTTTTGTTTTTGTTTTTTTTTGTAAAAAAAAATGGCCAGGTATGGTCAGTCTTTTTTTTTTTTTTTTCAAACAAAACAGGTCATGTACAGTAAGGCTTTTTTCCCCACAAAATACCATGTATAGTAAGGCTTTTAATGGCAAAAAACTACTATGTATAATAAGGTTTTTTTTTTTTCCAAAAATGCCAATGTTTAGCAAGGATTTTTTTTTTTTGTGCAATAAATAGCCATATACAGCAAGCAGGTTTTTTTCCCGCAAAAAAAAAAACAACTGTGTACGGCTTTTTTTTTTAATTAAAAAAATCATATATAATAAGCATTTTTTTCCCAATAAACGACCATATAAAGTCATACTTTTTTTTCCACAAAAAAAACAAACAAAAAAATGCCATTCATTCAAATCTTTTTAGTTCTATTTCGTAGTTGTTGCATAAATTAAAATTACCGGTGATCTGCCTCCTGGTGGCTGGTAAAAAAAAAAAAAAAAAAAAAAATCAGATAAGCACACTGGGCTATAAACCACAAGGCTCAAATCATGAGAAAAAAGTTGTGATTTATAGTCCCAAATTCACAGTAATAACAAAAGAAATGGTAGCAAAGCACCTGCATAAACACCTGCTTGCTTACTAGCAGCAATAAATAAAATGCTTGATTATAATTCGACAGCATCACCAACCACGAGGAATCGCTTCCGTGTTATCGTAGCAGATGTCAGTTGGAAATTTTCGGAGTTGAGAGGAGGTGGCGCCATATGTTGGATTATTTCGTAAGATTTCCAGCAAGCTGAGGTCGAGTCAACTTTTTTTTTTTTCCTTGTCTGTTGTGAGCCTTTATTAGAAAGCGAGGGAGGCAACTTATCAGTCTTGTGTTATCTCAGCATTTCTACAGCGTAGCGTTGGCCCAGGCAGCCGTGACGGGATATTGATGCCCCCCCCTCCCTCCCCAGCTTTCCCCATTCCCCCAAACTAGCCTTCCATCCCACATCTCCTTCGCCCCAAAAAAAGACTATCATTTGCCCCCTCAAGTCTGCGTTTTTTTGGCCCAACTCAAAGGCAGCCGGAACGGACGGATGCCGCTCTTACTTGCGCGCGGCCTGTTAACATAAGCGAGTGGCTGTCATGCATTTTGTTAGCATCGACACTTTTCTTTGGACGGCCCCGGCGGTGAGGGATTGCTCGTCGCGTTGTCAGGCTTGTGTTTTGCGCCCCGAGGACGGAGACTAGCGGGAGCGCCGCCGCCTGCATCTTTCATTCCCTCAAAGATGCTGCGAGGTTGAGGGAGGGCGGCGCTAGCAATTTCTGCAGCAGACTGCTTCCTGCGGATCGGGGCGTCCAAGTGGAAAAAAAGACACATTTTATCAAAGCTTCACTTCAGAGAGCACTTGGCCACCGGTCTTTCTTTTTTTTTTTTTTTTTCTGGACCTCATGGCCGGGGGGGGAGGCTTGGAGAAAAGGACACGTGAAGTTTCAGGCTTTTGCAGAGTTAACTGGCCCGAACTATGATTCTTTTTTTTTTTGGAACTTGCCATTTTTGGCGAGCAGCAAAAAGAAGAAAAAAAAGACGTCCTTTAGATCCCTGTAAAGTGAACATAAATGTTATTTATATTTATACATGTCCATATATATATATATATATATATATATATATATATATATATATATATATATATATATATATATATATATATACATGTCTGGAAAAAAAACAAAGTCAAACAAGCAACGTAAAAATACGTCTTTGGGATTGAATGAGTTAATAGTAGAGCATATACATGTTATTAAGTGGGACTTGTATATCTCATATATATCTGGGTCAAACTTCACAAAACGACTGTCGTTAGGTAGGGAATTCAACAAGTATTCCAAATCATGTACAACATTGACCTATATTTTTGTAACTTCAGCAATAATTTGACCTTAATTACATGTGACCTTGACTTTTTTTTTCTTGAAACGTCACCTGTTTCCTCAAACGTACACTTCAGGAATATGAACTTTTGAACTCAAATTTACCAGCATCCGTTAATCCGTCCAAAAAAATTGACTCGTTAGCGATTTAGAAAGATATGTGTGGATATTAGCATTACGCTTTTGGTGTAAGAGTCGCTCCCGTTTCGGTAGATTCCAAATATCCAAATTAAATCCGAATTATCTTTGGAAAATGATAACTAATCCTTAAATCCGCTGTTCGAAACTCTCTTTCCGACCGTTCCGTAAAACCTTAATCAGTTTCATTTTAGCGAGTACGGAGACGGAGTTTGTATTAAAATAAATGAGTCAAAGCTTGAAGAATACGTTCCACATTTTCTTTCAATTTTTCTGGAACGAGAACATTTTTCTCCTCAATAATAGCAGACGGTTGGATTACAACAGAGAAGAAAGTGGCCACAAAAAAGACGACATTGTCTACAACGCCCACGAGTTCATTCGTTTTGTGTAACGACAAGAATTCGTCATATCCTTTTGAAATGAAGATCATAATCCCACTGGTTATTTTCTTGAAAAGATGCACAGCCTTTGTAATAAATATGGTTAAGTATTACTGTAAAAAGCAGCTGGGTCGGGTTCAGCGGCGAGCGGGCCTTCGTTGCGTGTAGCCAAATGAAAAATTATCATTCTAAAAAAAAACTATTTTCATGTCCGAGTTGTTTTGGAAGCAGGGAAACAAAACCCATCTTTTCCTTGATGGATCCTGACAGTTCTAATCGGCTTTTTTTTTTTTTTTCCCCCTTTTCTTGATTTGATTTTTTTTTTTAAACCATATTTCTGTCCCGGCACCAAATTCCAGCTTCATTTGACGCGCTTTCCTATTTTTTTTTTATCTTTTTCCCGCCTTATCCCCTCAAGGCCCATCTGTCTGAACTCTGTCCATTTCCAGTGCTGACCCCGTAAAGACGCAAGTAAGAGGATTGGTCCCTCCGCCGCGTCAAACCAAATCACGCCGCCACTCTATATAGGATAAAGAGCTTTGATATTAAACGTATTAAAAAAAAAAAAAAAAGACTATATGCGATGTCCACCTTGTGACCGTAAGCTTTTTTGGTGATTAATGCGTCCGGCTTTGGCGTTTTTGTCATAAAAAAAAAAAAAAACGCCTTTGTATTCATGACCAAGGCTTTAGATTTCATCTAAAAAAAAAAGTCACGTGACCTTCAAATGTATGTACGAGGCTTTCGTCGCGTTTTTTTTGTTGTTGTGTGTTTTGTTTTCTGATGTAACGATTAAACGGATGAAAACCGCAAAGGTCAGAGCGGTAATCCCTTAGGACAAAGCGCGCAATCCCCGATCGGCGATGCGGAGCATGCCGCCGTATCAACGCGGGCGACGTAGCCGGCGCCTCGGCAAGGTCGTCGCCTCCCCCTCCCGCATCCCGATGATGCCAAGGCGCGAGCGATTTCGCCGGCGGATCAAATGAATAAGAGGCCGCCGCTAATCGTACGGCGCCATTCGGGCGGAGCTTGAGAAGAACTCCGCCGCTTCCCCGCCGCCAAGAACTTATTGTCGCCGGCCGCGATTGGATTTAGTCGCGGCGCAATCCGTCTCCGCCGCGACCCCGCCGTGAACCGCGTCTGCGGAGGAATGGCCTCTTCACCCGAAGCGCGCGCGGGCCGAGATGGTTTTTCAACGCCGCTTGTCGTTACGGGTTTGGACCCATGTCGTTAACGGCGCCGGGAAACGAGACTTCATTTCTCTCTCGAGGTGGAGAGCGTGCGGTTTTCGATTGACGGCCGGAGAATGGCGTTCCCTGAAAAGAATGAAGGGTTATGAAAATGTTTGAAGGTTTAGGAAGTCTCGCAAAGTGGTGAAAAACGTGAAAAGTTGAGCTAGGCGATTTGATTTCGTAATCAATTTTTTTTTTTCGCACGATTGTTTTTAATATCTATTAAGGTTGGATGTGAAGTTGATTTTTTTTTTTACACTCCCCATATGGTATTTTGTCCAACTTTTGATCTTCACTTCAAAGGGAAAGCATTGAAAGAAAACACTAGGGAGCTGAAAATCCACCCAGATGGTGACAACAAAGTTCAGCATGGCAAAACCACAAGAAAACACTAGGGAGCTGAAAATCCACCCAGATGGTGACATGTCAAATTTCAGCATGGCAAAACCACAAGAAAACACTAGGGAGCTGAAAATCCACCCAAAGTTATCATACCACCAGGATCGCGCCATCTCTCAGCTAAAACACTGCTGTGATGTGGAAGAAAAATGACCCGAAAATTGTCAAAATACTGCGCAAGAGTTAATTGACTTAATTAGAAGTAAGTGTATATATTGTATATAGTCATTATGCTAACTGGGTAGCAATAACGATTATCATGGTAGCGATTACCATTTAAAGTGAACAAACACTAGTTCCCATTTAGTTTACACATACAGTAAATGATATGTACAACACATATTTAATTAATGAATTCATATTTTAAGTGTCCTTAAAGTTACTTGCAGACACGCCTCAAGAATATTTCATGAAGTTGAGAGTGAAGTTGCCTGTTAGTTACTCTGAGGTCAATAACTTCCTGTTCTTCTTCATCTAATTCTTCTTGACAAGCAGAGTGGGCACATTTTGTGCATGACTGCCCCCGACTGGTTAAAATTAGAAAACCTAAAAATAAGCTACTATAGATTTAATGACAGGTAATGTTTTCGGATAATACTGCCCTTGTGTTTTTTGATAAGTTCTTCTCTTTCTTTTGGTGTCATGTGTAACGTTGCCTTTAAAGAGTATTTTTTTTGTCGCTTTAGGTGCTAAAGTAGCATTATTGCACTAATCAACTTTTAAAGTAGGTCTTTATTGCGAACCATTCTAAAGGTACAACTTTGTGAAATAAACATTTTAATGAAAAAAGCTCTAGCTCCCAAAGGATTAACGTTGATTGTCCCGACTTGGTCAACTTTCCGTCGGCCTTCATTGTGAAAAAGGTGATAATTACGCGACCTGGACATGGAGTTGCCCTGCGTTAGCGGCTAGCGGCCAGCAACAGGTGCTGTTGGAGTATTTTTCATCAGCTAAATTTACTTAAAGAGAACACGGAATCGAACCAGGGACCTTTTTACTGCGAGGCGGCACCGCCATCCACCTTTCCACCAACTGAGAGAGTTTTAAAAATCCAAATTGAGCTTTAGCAATACATGGCAGTCGTCTGCCATCTCTGGCAACACCCCCATCTGATTATATTTGATTTATTACACTTGTCAAGCCTCTTTCCTCCTTTTTGTGCTTTCATTTCACAAAGTTTCTCCCCGCTTGGAGCCATCGTAATCAATGTTATTTATTGCGATTGAGATTAACTCTGCCTTATCGACACCATCCACCTACCCGCCGCCCGGGAGATTACAAACGTGCCCGTCTTTTATTAAGTGTCTGCTAATGAAACTTGGGCGCGCAAGTTGATGAGGAGCTGAGACTCATCTGGCGTGCCTCAGCGCCATGACTTTGGTTTTTTTTTTTTGCTTTCTTTTTGTCTATGCCAGCAACGGCCTTAGCTGCGGGCGATATGCATCCTTGCTCAGTGTCTGGCTCCTTTTTATTCCTTTCTGTATTGTTTAGAGATAGACTAATATGTTTTTTTTCTGAGAGAAATATTGATACAAATTATTAGTAGTCAAGGATGCTCTTAGCTGTTGAAATGTAATAGGAATTTTGCTGGTGTCAAGCCAAAACCTCCCGGCTATTCGTTTGCGTCCACTCCAGTGGACATTTGTTTTTGGTTTGCATCTTTTAACTTATTAGAGATACCTCACAAAGTCCTAGTGTGCTCATTCGAGGACAACCTGGCCTTTCCGATGAGGCCTTATGTGTTTGGGTGGGATGCAACTAAGCTTGCTTTCTTTCTTGCTGAGACAAAATGGACATAACAGTGGACACACTGTAAAAAATAAACAAATAATTAAATAAATAGATGTTTTAATAGTAATATACCAGCAACTTGGTTGCCAGAAAAATACAGTTAAATTACTCTAACACCTTCTCTACATTTAATGTCAGGTTTTTTCCTTTTTTTTGTTGTTGTAAAATTAACAGTATCAATACAATTTTAGTTGGTGCAAATGCAAATTTGCAAATTTTATAGGAAAATGTGCTACTGTAGTTTGTACTTTTTTGGCAACCAAATTGCCGGTATTTTGTTCTACGGTGCATATGAATATGAAGAATATGTCAGCTTGGTGAATTTTATACAGTATTGAAAAAAAAAACTTAAACAAGTAATGGATTTTTAGTATATGAGTAGGGGCCAATAGAATGGGACCACTTGGTCAAATTTTTCCTTATCATGGAGAAAAACGTATAACAAACTTCGCAGCATAATATTCAGTTTATTCTAAATTTCACATTTCAAAACAGTGAATTTCACTAAAAACAAAAATATCAGGTGTATAATGTACCAACATAGCATCTTGGTTTTTCATTTTTTTCTCACTCTCCTGTAAAATTTGCATTTGCACCAAGTAATAAAAGCGGGCCGCTATAATGTGGACAGCGGGCCGCAAATGGCCCCCGCGCCATAGTTTGGACACCACCGGGCCAACGGCTGCAATGAAGCGCGGGCTGATGATCGTCGTCTTAAAAATCAGGGCGAAAGCCATGGGATCCGGATCGGCGGGAAACATAACCGAGCGCTGGCGTAAACACAGCTGTCGATCTATTTTGCAAACCTTCATTTTTGAGATTGTCGCTCACGACAAAGCTGCTAAGTTGGATTTCAGGATTTGGCGAAGCTTAGGCCAGATGACTTTCCCAGGCAGCCTTGCAGGCATATAAATACACGTTTGCGCGCACACCACTCCAGTCGGCGGCCGCCGGTGATTATAAACCCCGGGAACATCTCCCACGTGGTGGCCTCACGCAGCCGTGGAGTTCCGCGGAGGCCGGGGCTTTGCGTTTCTTGTCAAGCGTCGCCATGGTAACAATCGGGGGCGCTTCTAAAAACCCCGCCCTCCCGACCCCCGCCTCCCCCTCCGACGCCACTTGTCAGGCGCGATTCACCGTGCCGATCGCCAGGCCGTAAAGCCGGCGGCGGCGGAGGTAGGAACAGAACTAATCAAGGAAATGGAGCGGCTCCGCCAGATGCCACTTATCATTAACATTACCTCCACTTTGAGCATATGGGCAGCTACGCATTTTATGCGCGGCCATTTGATTCATGCGCGACGCCCGGGCCGCAGAAGATACAAGAAACCCTCACCGGGGGTTTTAGCCGCGCCCTGTAATCAAGGTCGAAGAGAAACGCCGCAGAACTGGCTTGCAGCGCCGCGGTTCATTCTCAGAAAACTTACGCAGATGGCCGCTGGAAAGTCGATGGCCGACGCCGGAGATCCGAGCCCCCCCCCCCCCCCGCTTGCTCCCGAATGTTCCCTTTTCTCGCGCCGCCTGCGGGGAACCGTTGTACGCTTTCTCAAATGCTGAAAATTCACAAAGGGGATGAGGAATCTTTTATTTTTGCAACGGCAACAAAAAAAGGACTGCACATGAGTAACGCCCTCGAACAAAAAAAAAATCTTCTGATGATCGGGTCATCAGCAAAGATTGCAGAACCCTCATTTAAATCAGATGTGTTGGTCGAAGGGAAACATCAAAAACAGGCCGGGTCTGTTGGGTTAGATTTTAGAGAGGTGCGTGCAGCACCCGATATGTCAGTTTTGTCAATATTGGCAAACAGTAAGCTAGCAGTTTAAAGGATTTATGCTAGCTTTTTTAAAAAACGCAAAATTGCTTTTTTTTCCTCCCTCATTCTTAAATGATTTATTACTTTCAGCGTACCTGATTTTACGTAATACGTAATGTTCTCTGATTGATTGACAAGTATTACGTAACGTTTTTTAATTGCTCCCAGCGTACGTATTGTACGTAATATCTAACATACTCTGATTCGTTCATTGCTCCACTGCACGTTTTACGTCACGTTCTCTGATTGGTTTACCGCACGTGTTATGTAACGTTCTTTGCATCCAGCGTACGGACTGTACGTAATTTACTCCGATTAGTTTCACACTCCAAGCGTACGTACCGCACGATTTTCGTAATGCTCTTTGATTGGTTTACTGCACGTGTTATGCAACGTTCTTTGCATCCAGCGTACGGACTGTACGTAATTTTTTCCGATTAGTTTCACACTCCAAGCGTACGTACCGCACGATTTTCGTAATGCTCTTTGATTGGTTTACTGCACGTGTTATGCAACGTTCTTTGCATCCAGCGTACGGACTGTACGTAATTTACTCCGATTAGTTTCACACTCCAAGCGTACGTACCGCACGATTTTCGTAATGCCCTTTGATTGGTTTACTGCACGTGTTATGCAACGTTCTTTGCATCCAGCGTACGGACTGTACGTAATTTATTCCGATTAGTTTCACACTCCAAGCGTACGTACCGCACGATTTTCGTAATGCTCTTTGATTGGTTTACTGCACGTATTACATAATGTTCTTTGATTGGTCCCTGCATAGGTACCGTACATCATATGTCATCTTCTCCGATTGATTTATCACTCCCATCGTACGTACTGTACATTTCGTAGTGTTCTCTGATTGGTCACTGCTAGCGTACGTACCGTGTGTGTTCTTTTCCTTATGTACTTGGGTTACTTGGCTTACAAATCTGGGGAATCGGCACGCACAGAAGGCACCCCAGTTTATCGGTCGCACTGTTCGATTTTTGGGAAAATAAAAGGCTTTTACTTAAATACGGTAGTTTCCGGTTAATCGTTGCGCTTCTGTTTTTATAAAACGTGGCCCCTATAACTCAATAATCTTCCTCGGGTTCGGATTTCGCTAGGAAAAAATGAGTTAAAAGCAGCCCGTAGATCTAACTCAACCGAAACCGCCGATGAAAAAAAAAATGGTGTGTTTGGATACTAGCAAATACAAGACAAAAACAATAATACCAAGCGGCGTTGCGTCGCCTTTACGAAATTCACAATTTTCCACTCCCGTGATTATCATCTGCATTTGAGAGACGACGAGTGATTGGAGCCAGGCAGCCACCTGCGCCCGCCTCCGCTGACACGAGAAAACGCTTTTAATTAGTTTCACGCTCGCACATCTGATCGTGACATCAGTACCTTTGGGAAGTTAAGCGCTGCCTTTCGCGTGGCTTTTTACCTGATGAATAGCACGGGAGAACAAAGACTAGCCTTGTCTGACTGTACCATTCTTTTTTTTTTTTGGGGATTCGGGTCTAATTGGGTTCGTGTTAGCCTCTGGTAGAACTGATATAACTCATTAGACTCACTCTGCGTGTAATTAAAACAACGTAGCATGGCCAAATTTTCCGCAGCGTGTGTGTTTAACAAAAGAGATTAAGAAAGGCAACACCTGGGAAGCTTCTATCTTCGGAACATCGGGCCCGTCCGCTAGTTCCCGAAGATCCGGACGAGTTTTACGTCCGCCGGCGTCTTCTGGGTCTGAAAGGGAGCGCTGTGGAGAATTAGGTTTGATCCTGGGAGGCCGCCACTTATCAGGAGTGTTGTGATACGGGGCGGCTCGCTCGCCTCCTCGGAGATTGCGCTCCGTTTCCGAGCGGCTCTTAATATTCTCCGCGCCTCCCGCCCTCCCTCGCCATTAAGCCCCGTATTAAAGATTCATACGGCACCTACGGTGTCTTCGCAGGCGCTCCAGACCCGTCCCGCTCGCTTGGTTCTTCGCCAACTCCTTGGCCGTATCAGCCGAGTCCCTCTAATAAGGATACTTAGGGTAAATCCTCCCGCTTCCCCTTTCTGCGGCGGATTAGCGTTCGCGCCCTCAGTGACGAGAACAATCAGCGGAGAGGTTGGAAACAAAAGGCCTACTCATCGCCTTGTTTTGCATCCGTCGCTCGTGTTCTGCTTTTTCTCACCCTATTTTCCCCCGGCGGATTACTGGTTGTCACTGTCTCCATTACCTTCCCTTACCGCGTCTAACGTTCATTTCTTATTAGCGGACCCGACATCCGCGCACGCGGGCCTCTCCGGACGATTATCGATCCGTTTTCTGATGATAAATGAAAGAGCGGCTGCACTTTCGCCGTGGTATCAGAGATCGGACTTAGCGAGGGGGTCCTCGTACGAAGATTGATTGTTTTTTTAATAAGTCCCGTCTCCGATCCGGATGCAGCGGTTCTCCGCCTTTGCATCGTTTCGGAGTAAATTGACAGCAATTTGGTACGACGAAGATGCAGGTGTTGCAGTAGGCTAATTTGATGCCGCCCCTGACCTTGACCCTAACCCTAACCCACGACGGATCGCCATACCTGCCGAATTCATCAAAGAAAGTCTCGCTTTTGTGACTAAGGGTTTTTTGGAGTTTGTGTTGGTCTTTGGTCCGAACTCCTCAAGTTTTTTTTTTTGTTTTAATAACTTGGTCTGCCTTAGTGATGGATTTACTCGAAACTACTCCAACTCCCCATCTTGAGCGCAACTTTCCAATCCCTTGGTCTCAACTTGTTTTAACTGCCAGTGTTGACTTGAATACAACTCCTCAAAGTTTTATTTCTTGACTTTATCTGTTTTTGGCTCAGTCAGTCTTAATTTCGACATGGTCTAATTTCCTTAAAATCTTGGTCTTGACTACATGTAAACTCTTCAAATTTTTAGGCTTGACTCGGTCTCAATTCATCAATTTTTTGTGACGAACTTGGTCCTGATCTGCCTTAGTATTGTTCATGACTTGATTTCTTGTTAATCTCGAATTAATTCTAGATTTTGTTTTGGTCTTGCTGTTAGGTTTGGAGCCTTGATCTTGACTTGGTTGGGACTACATTTCAATTCTTTAAAGGTTTGGTCTTGACTTGGCCTCGACTGTCAATTTTCTGGGAGCGTAACTTGGTCTTGATCTGCCTTAGTCTTTGGTTTGAGTCTAATGTCCTCAAATTTTATGTCTTGATTTGCTTCCAACAATTTTTGTCTCAACCTTTCACAGTCTTAATCTTGACAATCGAAATTTATTACAATCTCGGTCTTGAATTCATTTCATCTCGTTAAAAACTAAGACTCAACCCCTCATCGTCTTGACTCGGTCTTCGGCGGCCTCAGTCTTGGTCTTGCCCTGGTCTCGTTAACGCGGTCTTGATTTAAACGTTTGACTACATTTCCTTCCTTCGGGCTCTCTCAAATTCTTTGGAGTTGAAGCGAAAGCAAGCACCCCTCGGAAGAAATGTATCGCCTCATCACTTTTCCGCAGTTATTCACTCCAGTAAAACCCAATTGAGAGCCTGTAAAGTTTGTAGAAATGATAACATTTAATGCCGTTTATCCTTCTGCTTCTTAAATCGCTCTCGCACGGAGAAATGAGGCAACTCGCGTTAGCCTTAGCGGAGTCTTCTGGCAATTAGGCGAGTGCTAGAAAAACACATTAATCTCACCATCATATCTAGCCATGTTAATTTATAGTCGGGCTGGAGAAGCTTGCTCATTAATTGGCCGTGTTGGATGACACACAGTGAAATTGCATTTGCATAGATCATTTTTAAATTGCTTCACAACATCCAGCTGGGAGTAAAAAAAAACCAACCTTTGGTTACAAATGTTTGCCTGTTAGTGATGAAGCGGCGAGGGAAGGTGTCTGAACGCCGCCGGGCATTTTTAAGATGCTCTCCGCTGTCACCGTCTCTTCCCCCGTCTCCGTGCGAGCGGAGAAATTGGCTGCGTTCACCAGACCACGGCCGCCCCGCCGGCTGGCAGAACGGGCGCCCGAGCGTCAGCTGATGAGAGGGAGGGAGCGATGGATGGGCGCGAGGGCTATTTTGAAAAACAACCTTCCAGTTTCGTAGCCAAAGAATAGAGTCGTCAATTTCTATCGTAGGGACCGTTCAAGAGTCCGCGTCAAGCAGCTCGTTGTCAAAGATGTTTACTCTAAAGCACAGGTGTGGAACTCCAGTCCTCGAGGGCCGGTATCCAAACCCTTTCCCTCAAAAACACCTGATTCAAATGATTGGGATCATTTCGAAGCTCCCGCAGAGCTTGCTAATGAGCTAATTATTTGAATCAGGTGTGTTGGGGAAAGAAAACCGGAGAACACGCAGGATGCCGGCCCTCGAGGACTGGAGTTCCACACCTATGCTCTAAAGTGAATTTCATGGCTGCACAGTCTTTACTGTACTCGCTTGTCTTTCCGGTCACGGAAACCAGGAAGTCCAGAACTGGACCTCATTTAAAACAATACTTGACAAAATTCATCGTTAAACATTTAGGTCTACCTGTTGATGAAATTTCGGTGTGGCGTCTCCACCGTCAAAATACACGCAAATATCCACACTCCCCAGTATACAGTAACGATAATGCCATTTCAAACAATACCGAACCTCTTAGTCCTGAACTGACCCCAGTCCACGATGGCCTGTTTCCTGCCTGTTTTCTTTGCAGCATGCCTGATTCAAATCATTAGTTCATCAGCAGGAACTTCATAATAGGCCTCATCATCCTGGACTGGGGTTTGATGGGTTAGGGTTAGCTATGGATCAAATAGTTGCGTAGTCTCAGCAGGGAAATGCATGAAAGTGCAAGTGACCAAAGCAGCCACTAAACCACACAAAAAATACATATATGCAGTCCCCACTCCCTGGTATAAAGATAATGCCATTTACAACAATACTTAACAATATTTATACTTAGCGATGTGATAGAATAAAATTAGTTTTTCCTAATGGTAATTATATTTAGAAATATAATTCCTTCCTGGACCACCATTATTGCTGTTTGTTAAAACGCCTCTTCCCAACTGCATTCGTAGCCGCGTGCTTTCTAGCCCTAGTGTGTGAAACCGAGCATTAGTGGAGGAAGAAGTAGAAGCCAATTCAAAAAGCAGCCTTTTTTTTTTTAAATGGAGTTGTCAATTTCCATTGGGGCGACCACTCCGCGGGGCTATAAACGAATCAGAGTCAAGCTGCTGGTTGTCCTGGAAATAGAGGTTAGCCTGGGAGTGAAATTCACGGGCCGGCGTTTGCGTGGGCCAGGAGGGAGGAGCGGATAAGTGCTAGAGGAGAAAGTAAGGTGGACTGGAATCAAAGTGAAATTGAACACAGGGCCTGACCTTGGCTCGCCGGCTTTTCGTGATGGCCCGGGTGATAATTCCTCGCCGACTCCTTCCCGCCGAGGGGGCGGCGGGCATCTGTAATTATCGTCAGAAGGCTGAGGAGGAGATAAAGAGAAGGAAGGTTTGGTTTCGTCGGCAGACATCGGCGCTATCCGGCCATCTAACTGTCACCGGGTCAAGGCCGGCGTTTATGCGCCGGCCAACCTCGCCGGTCCGGCCGACGCTTTGATGACTCCGCCATGTCGGACGTCTTGATGTGACAGAACGCGCGCTCACCTGACACGGCGGAACCTTTGGAGACGGCGCGCAGATGCTATCTCCAGACGCGGATCGGCCACGCGGCCGGCAACGTCCGCCTGCTGCTTATCGGGATATCTGCAACCTGATTAAAGCGGCTTATTTCTTTCCAGCGATGCGATGAGCGCAAGCTAATTCCTGATGACCTTTGCGGGTCTACGTTTGATTGCAAATGGTAATCACTGGAGGGCTGCAATTCATCAAAAAGGAATCAAAATTGAGATGTCGGACCATTTGTCAAGTTGCTGTAAATGGACGCTTGTGCTTCGCGCCGTGCTAAGCGTTCCCTCAGCTACCGATCGGCGTGCGATCAGACCCAACGTGAACATGTTCGACCTTGCCCAATAGCGCGAGTCCATTTTTACAGTCGCTTTACAGGGCTTGTATACGAGGTATCATCACAACGTTGGACACTATCTCGTTTGTTTGTCGTAGGGCCGCAGCTATCGAATGTTTTGGTTTTCGGAAGTGCTACTCAGATTGAGTAATATTTTTATAAGATAATCGAGTAAAAATAAATATATTTACGATTGTGTTATTCTTGTACCTGAATTTCATGTTTAAATAATTTACTCTCTAAAAACGGCGGTGAAATTTGACGATGAAATGACGCCAAAACCATAGTAGTCATTTTTGCTAGCTAAAACAACTCATATGAATATGCCTGGTTTACAACAATTACCAGGATGTTTCATTTATCATATTTTCTGTGCCATAATGCGCAAATAAAAGCTTTTAAATGTAATCAAAACTCGATAGTCCGCCCTTTAATCCAGTGCACCTTGTGTGTGTCAAAACCTGGAAAAAAATTGACTCTGACCATTTCCCCCTTGACACAGAATTTTCAGGAAAAAATCACATGCAGCAACTGACCTATCAGATAACATTATGTAAATTGTGCAGCATGTACGCTGGCAGCAATAACTTCAAAGAACACTCCGTACCACCCTAACCCTAACCCTAACCCAATACTGTGTGCCTTATGCATTGGTTAAGTATGGAAATACAGTACACCCCATAATCGAGGCTGCACTTAATAATACGGTGCGCCGCATCGTGTGGAGGGTTTGCTGCGTCTTTAATCTGTCTTTGAAAAGTAATCGGATGGCTCTGGCCAGCCTATGTGGAGCACTTAAGTGCTGCTGGCCGCTTACACCGATTGCATCTATTGTTACTCGCCAATCGTGAGTTACAGGCGGCGTATAATACAATGTTAGCATCAACGAGGTTATTTTAGGCATCTGTGTTTAGCATGATTAGCATTTGAATTTTGTTTCAGGACAACTTGTGCCAGGGTCTATTTCAAAATAAGTACACTAAAGCATTGATGTCTATACACTGTATAGTATACAGTATATCTTTTTTGGGAAGGCAGGGTTAATTTTGATGTTGGCGGCTTATTACTGTTCATGCTTAGCATGACCACTTTTTACTTTGCTGTTAGGTTGACTTCTTGCTGATATGTTGTTTACTAAAAAAAAAAAAAAAAAATGCCTGGAGCACGTTTTTTAAGCAAGGTTTTGAAATGACTCAAGGACTGGTTTCACCCCTATTTATGAATAAATAGAGGCGGGATAATATCGGTTACTCCGTATACTCCGATATTTTTATTTGGTGACGTGTATGAGATTTATTAAATATAAAATGAACGCTTTGGTTTAATAAATGGGGAATCGCCGTTAAGTGCGGTGTTGGTGGAGCGCCTCCATCTTGACATAAGCTGCGCAAAGCCGACGAATCGTGGTATCGTATGCACACTGTTGGCTTTTAAAATCTGCTCCCACTCACAGACAATGAAACTCGCTCACATCGGAGGGCGTCTGGCAGTTTGAGTGGCAGCCTGGCAGATCATCTGCCTGATTTCAAACTTAATTAACCCCGCCGTCATGCGGCACGTCCTCCCCCGCCCCATACTTTTGAACGAGTACCGGTTGCGATGGCGGAATGGAAACTTGTTTGTATACCGAGGGCCGGCTCCTTCTTCCTTTTTCCTTCAAAAGATTTTTCGAGTGTAAGCGACGATTCATTCGACGAGGAAACAAAACGATTCCGGCATCGCAGCTCATTAGCCGACCCTTCGCTTTCCGTTCATTTCCACCGGCGGTGATGACATCACCGTAGCGGTCTTCAATCCAACGAGGCGTAAGACCATCGGACGGGTCGAAGCCCCCGAAATCGCTTTGCCGAGGCAAAGGGGTGAACGGTACATCTCGAGTGTCCGTCTAGCATGAGTAATATTTGCGCACGGCACTTGGATAATTGTTTATCGATTCATATAATTGCGCTCGCAAAAGTCGTCAGGGCTTTGTTAAAAAAACGACGTTTTGAAGTTGTCTTGCCGCTTATCGATTATTCATGAATTATCCGGTCGATCGAAGCGGAGCGGTGGAGTCAAAGATATCGGTATTTTATTATATGAATTATGAATATTATTTCATATTATTTCTTTAATTTTCACCTTTAGAGGCAGCACTTCATGTATTACACGGTGTACACGCAGCGCCGCCGCCTTGATGATTTCTTGTGCAGCTTATCGGACAAAATCCATTGCAGCTCCGCTTATCTTTCGGCATCATCGATTTAGTGAAAAGCTACATGTAGGGAGGCAGGATTCTCACTTTTAGCTACGAATTCGGACCTGAACAACCTAAATTCAGATTTTCATTTCAGATTTCGAAGTGAAATTTCAACTTTATTCTAAGAATTCGCACTTTAAGTCATCATTCTGTTTTTTTTTGACTGATAAATAAAGGGATGAATGATGGTTAAGTAAATGGATGTATGGATGATTCAATAAATGGATGGATGGATGGATGGATGGATGGATGGATGATGGATGGATGATGGATGTATGGAGTGTTAATAAATGGATCAATTAATTAATGGATGGTTTAATAAATGATGGATGGATGGGTGGATGGATGGAGTGTTAATAAATGGATCAATTGATGGATGGTTAAATAAATGATGGATGGATGGATGGAGTGTTAATAAATGGATCAATTGATGGATGGTTAAATAAATGATGGATGGATGGATGTATGGAGTGTTAATAAATGGATCAATTAATTAATGGATGGTTTAATAAATGATGGATGGATGGGTGGATGGATGGAGTGTTAATAAATGGATCAATTGATGGATGGTTAAATAAATGATGGATGGATGGATGGAGTGTTAATAAATGGATCAATTGATGGATGGTTAAATAAATGATGGATGGATGGATGGATGGATGGATGGAGTGTTAATAAATGGATCAATTGATGGATGGTTAAACAAATGATGGATGAATGGATGGACAAATGGAGGGAGGGATGGACAGACATGCATGGGTGGAGGGATGGATGGATGGAAATTTGAATAAACGGATGGATAAAAGGTATTATTATCCATGCATCCATTATTTTATCCATTATCCATGGATAAAAGGTATACTGTAATTTTCAAATGTCTGATTTTCTAGTTATGACTATTCCGTCCGTCAGTGACGGTATGTACATCAGGTTTGGTAGTGCAATCTAGCTTATTCACAGGCACATTTTTAGAAACAAATAACTCATCAAGGATTTAATTCCTTGTGCTCAGGTCCTCACAAGACCCTACTCTCCGTATACAAGCAATTAAAAAGTCCGTTTTCTTAATATGTCCCCTTTGAAATAACGCCGGTGCAGTTTATCAACGTTTAACGACGGTGACGGTTTGGACATATCCGTCTCGGGGACGTACGTCGCGATTGAGTCATGACATTGTCTTGGCCTTTTCTGACAGTGTTGGGTCAAAGAAAGAAAAAAAAAAAACCCTCCCGTCTATCTGTCAAGCCGCATACCTCCCACAATATCCTTTTCCCTCCGTCCGGTCCGCCCGCTCGAGTCATTTAAGTCGGTGACATTTGATGTGAAGCGGCGCGGGGCCGGAGAGCCTTCCAGCCACTGACTCATAAAAGAACGCATGTGCAACAGAGGAGCCGCCGCGCGGCGAAAGGTCAAGCCTATTCTCAGCGGGCCTAATCACCCACTCTCATTAAGTGGCCCGCTCGCTCGCCCGCCCGCCCGCTCGCTCGCTCGTTCGCTCGTACTTGATTGTGTGTTTACGGCCGAGCCAGAAATGGGATCGGGAACGCGATGGAGCGGCGGCGCAAGGAATGGATTGCCGCCGCTGATTGGTGCGTGAAATGTGTTTATCGGAAAATGTGCGTTCCTGACATGGGAACGCGCGGATGAACGATTCAGGTCATGCGCGCAAAATAGGCCTCGCCGCGCGGTGTAATCAACGGACTTATCGGGGGGAAAGTGCGCGGCTGAAGTGGGGCTCATCAACTTCTTCGGGAGTCTTCCATACCCACGCAGCCAAATCACAGAATGGGCAATCACAGCGCAGTAAAGAATAGTAGGAAGGGGACGAGACGCAAATCCCACGAGACGGGTTGTCTCGTGAGATTGAATCCATGAGAGACGCGATTTTTGCTAATTTTGTTAAATGAATTGATGCCGATTTTCAAAATGTTATTTTTTTACTGAGCAGACTGCAACAATCCAATGGGCACAGTAGACCCCCGGGTTACGGTGTCCCCGGCTCACGTTTTTTTCCCATTACGAAGTGATATACAATGTCTTTCGTCCCCTCTTTACAGCATTTTTCCCCGCTTTACAGCATCAATAAAACAAGATTCAAAATTGGCGGTCAGTGTGCGTGCGTATGACTCTGCAAGTCGCACCGCGCTCATACGTCACTACATATGTCACTAAAAGGCTGGTCTGCTATTGGACGGCATCACGGCGTCACTAAGATGCTGGTCTGATATTGGTCGGCTAGGCTAGGCTAGGCTAGGCTACTCCCGCTAGGGATTATGGCAGTAAGTAGCTAAAGTCAATGTCACTCAAAGGTAAATAAAATGTTGTTTTTCCTTTATATATTTTTTATTTATGTTTTTTTAATTCTATACATGTATATAATTTATATAAGTACCAGTTACTATACTATTTTGTTACTAATTTTTGATATGGAAGTACAATGTTGATGTTTTTACCTGGGGTTTTATACGCATTAGCTAATTAGCATAGGTTTCTATTGTCCGCCATACAACAACTCAACTGCTAGCTTGCTAGCTAGCATGTTAACATGCGAAAGACTTTGTATTACGCTGGTAACCGGCGTCATACAATACAGTCCCAGCGTAATAAAGTCAGTGTTTAGCGGCCTCAATTGGCAATTGAACGTAAATTGTAAAACAACGTCGCGATGTTTATATCGAGTCGTGACTCGTGTTTTTCCCGCAGCAGCGCGTAGTTCGGTATACATACAGCCATTTTGACGACAAGCTTTCCAGGATAATTCGTTTCCATAGATTATTCTGTATGGTAACATTTATTTCAAAGTCAAGTTTAGCAGCATTTTTTCCTGTATGAGCAGGAGCAAGCCGTCCATAGTCCATTGCTAAAAAACGGCCAAAGGAAAAAAGGTCTCGTGCTTTTTTAGCGAGATCTCATCCCATCCCTTCAGGATAAGCTAGCACAAGAATGAAAATGGTGATATTTCATAAGTATTGGAGCATACAACCTTCACCAACAACATTTTTCTTTTTAACAAAGTTATTGTCCTCCTTTTAAATGATTAAAGACATTTCTCTCCTCTACATACAACACTTTTTTAATTTTACTCTTGCTGACTCATTCCTGAGGCTTTTACGGTGCTGAAAATAAACATGCAAACCTTACCGCTAGAAAGTACAACAGAAAGACTAACAACAAAAATGAATAGCAAAACTACAAGATTGCTAGCGGCGGCAGCTAGCGTTGCCAGCTTGTGTTTGCAAACTTACCATCAAAATTGCAGAAGTGTGATGAGATGTCAAACTTGAAATAAATATTGATCCACAGTCGCAGGACAAGAGAGGGAGCAAATCTAAGCGCAGTCCGGAGCACAAATTCTTTATACAGACGCCAGAAGATTGATTTTGTCAAAAATTGTGGACTCTATTTTTATTTTCCGTTCCGAAGAATGTTCTTTGTTAGCTCAAAATACTGAGATATGCTCTGGTTTCCCTCCTTCATTCTAAGCTAACACTGTAAGCTAATTTAGGGTTGGGCTGACAGTTAGCCAAACATTTGATAAAATTCAATGGTACATTCCAGAATGAATCAATTAACATTAAACTGGCATATTTCGAAGAGCAATATGCTAGCATTAACCTGATAATAATACTATGCTGTTGTTAGCGCAATGCTAACTTGATTAGCCCTAGTTTCTATCCTTGACGCTTGCTAAGCTAACAAAATTAGCCACACAATTAATTCTGGCAAATGCCCACATTCAATTATTACCTTATTTTAACTAAAATAATTAAAAAAAATGTTATAACAAACATTAAAAACATACTTTAAAAAAGTTGTTTTTTTTGGTCAAGAACACATTTTATGTGGCCACTCCATTGTAAACATGTTCCTTTGATTAATGGTGCGTCCATGCAATATGAATTAAACAGGATAATTAATCAACTTCAGGTGGGTGCCATGTTAGACAAAAGGGTGATCAGACTCAAACACGCTCCTGGTGCCTATTTTCTGCTAAGTCAGCACATTGGAATAAGCCTCATTTGTTTGAAATGGATGGGTAGGAACGGTGACTGTCAGGCTGTCACATCAAATTTATATGTGCACATTCATTTTTATATCGGGCTCCCTCACACCATCGCGATTCACCGTTTTGTTTTGGGGAGAAAAAACATGAAAAATGAAAATGTAATGAAAAAAAGAGCAGCACAATTAACAAAAAAAAAAAAGATAATCAAACAATGGACAAAAAATGAAGACAGTGTATAATAAACACAATAAAAAACAAGAAACTGAAAACACTAAAATGAAAAACAAAAATTACACAACATAAATGAAAATAATGTGCAGCACAATTAACAAAAAAACAAAGGAGAAAAATGAAGGCATACAGTATAAAACAATCGAAAACACTAAGAATAAAAAAAGAAATAAACAAAAAACACAGCATAGAAACTGAAAAAATGTAAAAATGTGCCGCACAAGTAAAAAAAAACAAACGAAAACACTGAAAAGGCATCCAGTAAAATAAAAAATCAATGAGTAAAAACATGAAACAAAAAACATGAAAAAACATGCAAAAATCACACAGCATAATAAATGAAAAACAAAGATTAAAAAAAACATGCAGCACAATTAACAGAAAAGCAAAGAAACAATAAATAAAACAATGAAGAAACAGTATAATGAACAAAAACATAAAATAACAAACAAAAAAGGCAAAAACACAGCATAATAAATGGGAAAAAATGTAAAAAAAAAAGGAAACGACAAATGAAAAGATGGAAGACATACGCAAATAGAAAACTAAGAAATGAAAAAAACAAAACACAGTATAATAAAAGATAAACAATAGGTGACAAAAAAAGAAGCAATACCGTATAATAAATATATCATAAACGAAGAGAACATAAATAAATTAAAAAAATTAAACGAGGGAAACATAATTCCACCTATTTACCGTTTAGTGCGGTCAGTAGCGGAAACAGCTAGCCGCTAGCGACTAGCCGCTCTGGCCTGTTAGCTGACTCCGCTTCATGAAATTTTCATCAATGACGGCTCTTCTTACGCCTTCCGCTTTATTTTAAGCTCCTGTTTGCTGGCATCCACACCTCTCGTACGCCCTCATTATTTTTTCATCTTCACGCCTGACGCGCTAGCTCGTTTTCCTACCGCTAGTAGCGCACGGGGAACGGGGCATTAAAAGCTACGGCGCGCCGCCTCCGAGCCGCCGTTTGGCCGCGGAGGCTGGCTAATGGTGTTTGTTTAGCCATTAGTCCGGCTCCCTTCGCCTCCAGCTGCACCCGCGCTGATAGATGAGGACGCTTGAAAACGCTCGCAGATGGAACCCGACGCCTTGAAGATCATTTAAGTGGGCAGCGGTAAAGTTTTCGCAAAGTTTACGCTTACGCTACAAGGTGGCAACAACAACCCAAATCTATTTTGCGAACGTTACGGGGTCAGAACAGAAACGCTAGCTTTTAGCTAGTCACGTCAACGGATTAGCATCTGCCGCAATTACTTTCAACACGAAAAGTACCGTATTTTCTGTACTATAGGCGCACCTAAAAGCCCTTAAGACGTATTTTTCAGCACTGTCCACAAATCATTTTTATTTGAAATTTCTGATTGACTGATGTAATTGTTTTTGTTGACATTCCCTTTTGTGCAGCTCCATCTAGTGGATGCACAACGCAATGAAAGCCACCACTGTAGCTTCTATTCTATGCGCCTTATAATTCGGTGCGTCTTATAGTGTGGGAAATATGGTAATCAGAATTCTGACACAAGTGAGAATTTTTAATCTAAAGCCAGAATTTGGACTTCAAAGTCGGTGGACTTCAAAGTGAAAATCCTCTCAACGTTTTGTTTTCTTCAGCGGCCTTAATCCAATTTCAGATTTTTTTTTTTCTGAGAATTTCCGCACGTCTTTGCGAACGAAGATTGTTTATATGTGAAAAAGGTTTTAACTACTCCGTGGAGTTCCACTTAAGTGCAAAAAAAAAAAGTCTTTTTCAAAAGGAAGTAGCTTGTGTCTCCGCTCACCGTTTTGTTACGTGAAAAAGCAATTCTGCTTTCCCTCTCGCACAAAAAGCTTTTTTTTTCTTGACTGGAAAATAGGACCCCGCTGATCTTTTTGGCGCATGACTTGATAGCATGAAAAAAAGGTTGTAGCGGGTTTGAGCGGCGCAGCTCCGATCCGCAGTCATCATCCGTCACGCGGACACATTTTGACAAGTGACAGGCACCTGGCAGCTCGCACAATGGCGCACTCCATAACACGTGTGATTGCCTTCCCGCTGTTCTGTCCCGCCGCGCCACGCCGTCATCCCCGTTTTTTTTTTTTTTTTTCCCGCCTGTCTTGCCCAGGTGTCTCGCTTTCCTCAAACGAGCGGGGCGCACAAGGACATGGCGCTTAGCAAACTTCGCTTTCCCGCGGCGTATCAGAAGCCTGTTGGCCCGCCAGGCTAAGCTCCGCGCACTCACACACTATACGCTCTCACACATATACTTGTGTTGTATGAATGAGAGTTAGTAAACATAACATGCTGAAAAAGCACTCTCATGCATGCACTCTCATACACACCTACTAGCTCTCTTGCACACTCACCCAGTCGTAATCTAATAGCCAGTCATTCTCTCTCTCCTCTCTCTCACACGCACTCTCCTACATACATACATCCACTCATTCATCCACTCATATTCACCCACTTACATGTTCCCGCTCTCTTTCTTAAACAATTTCACATACACTCTTACTTTCTCACTCTCTCGTATTCGCTCACACACATGCTACACTCTCACACATATACTTGTGTTGTATGAATGGGAGTTAGTAAACATAACATGCTGAAAAAGCACTCTCATGCATGCACTCTCATACACACCTACTAGCTCTCTTGCACACTCACCCAGTCGTAATCTAATAGCCAGTCATTCTCTCTCTCCTCTCTCTCACACGCACTCTCCTACATACATACATCCACTCATTCATCCACTCATATTCACCCACTTACATGTTCCCGCTCTCTTTCTTAAACAATTTCACATACAGTCTTACTTTCTCACTCTATCGTATTCGCTCACACACACGCTACACTCTCACACATATACTTGTGTTATATGAATGAGAGTTAGTAAACATAACATGCTGAAAAAACTCATGCTTGCACTCTCATACACACCTACTAGCTCTCAGTCGTAATCTAACAGCCAGTCATTCTCTCTCTCTCTCTCTCTCTCTCTCTCGCTCGCTCTCACACACACTCTCTCCTACATACATACATCCACTCATTCATCCACTCATATTCACCCACTTACATGTTTCCTCTCTCTTTCTTAAACAATTTCACATACACTCTTACTTACTCACTCTCTCGTATTTGCTCACACACACACGCTACACTCACACACGTACTTTTGTTATACATGCATGAGATTTTTTTTTTGCAGTTTTGTTTTGTTATAGCAACTATAACATGCTTAAAAACTCTCATGCAGGCAATCTCATACACACCTACTGGCTCTCTTGCGAAGTCACACGTCGTAATCTAACACCCAGACACACACACACACACACACTCTCTCTCGCTTTCTCTCTCGCTCTCTCTCTCTCTCTTTCTCTCTCTCTGTCTCACACACACACACACACACACACACACACACACACACACTCACACAAACCTCAAGTGTGCGCTCTCATACACACCTACTGGCTCTCTTGCATTCTGACTCAGTCCTAAACTCACATTCTGTCATTCTCTCTCTCACTCGTACCCACATTCTCTCCCACACACATACATCCACTCATTCATCCATTCATACTCACCCACTTACATATTCCTGCTCTCCTTCTTAAACAATTTCACTTACACTCACACATGTGTGCACCACACACACCTACTCTGTTGCGCATGCTCACATTCAAACTCTCACACACACTCATACAGTCACACTGCTCACTCACTCACAGCTCTTACGGTCACTTCCACACACACACACTCTCACACGCAGTGAATGCACTGTACACGCCCTCTTGCACTCATGTAATCTCACAAACACATGCACCCACACACGTACGCACGCTCACACAATGTAGTCACACTAACATGTACTCGCTTTCTCTCTTTCTGAAACTCACACATAGAGACTCACACACTCATCCACTCTCACATAGGCATCCATTTACGCACATGCGCTCTTACACACAAATACTCTCTCACTTACATTTCACACACGATTACATACTCACACGGGCACTCTCACACATATGCACCTACAAGCCCACCACACTCACAACTCTTACACACTTCCACGCACACACTCTCACATTCGGTATATTCACTCACGTTACCTTGCACACGTATAATCTCACAAACACATGCGCGCGCACACACGTGCAAACACTCTCTCACAATGTAGTCACACGCACTCATGTACTCTCTCTCTCTCATGCCCCCAGCTCACTCTTTCTTTCTCCCACTTTCTCTGTCTCACACATACACGCACCTAGCCACACACACACACACACACAGAAAGGGAGTGTTCCACTCCTTCCTCCGGCAGGTGGTGGGGCATTAGCTGTAATGGCTCGCCCACCTTAAGGCGTTGAGCCAGCCTCCGATCGCCCGGCGCCACAATTAAGAAGTCGCGCAGGCAGAATGGCCGCCGGGAAGAAATCCATTACACACCTTATTGGCCGTAATGATTTCACTTCACCGGCATCAACGCCAATGAGGCGTGATGCCGCGTCGCTCGCGTCCTATGCTTTTAGCCCCGGCGGCCCCGGCGGCCCCGGCTTCCGCCCGGTTGCCCCGGCAACGCCGACGGCCATCGACGCTCGTGTCCTTTTCCCTTTTTTCAATCCCTGCATCAGAAAGAATCGACCGGCTTTCTACTTGACGGGAGTTGAAGCTCAGCTCTGCGAGACGGTCTTGCTTTCCGTCGCGACGTCCGCTCGCGTTCCATCGCGCCACCTGAACCACATTTTTAATAACAATAAGGCCAGTCCGCAAAATGGGAATTTACGCGTTGACCCGTGATGCACCTCATATTCATTTTCCACCATGAATAAAACGTATTAGCTTTTTCTTTATTTCGCCCGCAAATCATGCTCATTTAGGACTTTATAGGCCCTTTTCATATGCTTAATATCAAGGCTAACTGACATACAAGCATTAATGATAGCCACGTTAAAATCTTAGCCACGTTAGCCGCGATTGATTTGAAATTAACTCCCGTCAAGTGATAGTAGTTTATTACAAATCAATCACACTGTGTATTAATTATTAGTACAAATTATTAGTCGTTTCATGTCAACGAGGGTTCGCTTTCTCGCCATAAAATGCTCAGCAAAAGTAGCATAAACACGTTAGCCACGTTAGCCGCCGTCGTTAGTTACATTGCTAACTTTCAGTTGTGCTGAAGCGGACAAACTAGAGTAGACGTGATTGGCTGAGGCAGCCAAAGAGCATGAGTCACATCGAGAGCAGTCTCCCGCTGCGGGACTGACCGGATTTGGTCGGATTTTATAACCGTGACTTTCAAAATCACGATATATCGCCATTACGTTTATCGCCCATGCCTTCCTGAAAAACTTTTAATGATGCAAACGGTGACATGTGCACGCTTTGTGACAGTTAAAAAAAAAAAACAGTACATTATGCGAGCAACATGATTTATTTTTACTGCGTTTGGACACCGCTGCATTAGAGCTACCCTACTAAGTCCTAATGTGCTCACTAGAGGACATCCTGGCCTTGTGCATTGACACAACAGTGGACACAAACAAACACGCTGGTGCTCAGGAGGATATTCTCAATCCATAAATCAATTTTCGATAGCGTTTCGGGTCAAAGGTCAGCGGGAGCTTATAACGCAGTTCCTCCATTGGCTCACATTGAGCGAGTGTACATAATAAAGTGAAATGACCTTGTTGTTTTGGACCAGACAGGAAAGACGAGATTTAGTCACGTTTGATTTAAGCGGCGGAGACATCAGCCGGCGCCTATTTGTACGACCGCCTCCAGTGTCTTAGCACGTTTCTTCTTGACAAGCAGCGAACTTGGATATTAATAGAAGAAAGTTATTTCAAGGAGATGTATAGGGAGTCTTTCACAGTTTGTGGCGTATTTTGTCAAAAAGAAACTTAACACACTCCGTGTCTTGTCTAAAATCCTGACACCGTGCCCTATATAATGTGGATGATTGGTGGGGATGGATTTTGTTACCATGACGACCAGGTGTGGAGTTATAAATAAGGCAGAGTTGTTTTTTTTTTGTTTGTGTTTGTGTTTTGGGGGTACGGCCACAAAGACAATAAAAGCCTTCTTACTTGCACAGCAGTAGTTTATAGTCTAAATCAGCGGTTGTAAAATGGGGGTACCCCTGGGGTACTTAAGTCACTTCTATGTGGGCAGGGTTTCTGCAGGTATCAGCAAATCTACTTTATTATTTTTAATGTAGTGAGGCAGAGCACATTTTCAAAATGAGAGCAAAGTAATTAGATCATGAAGCAACGGCTTGTAAAAACGTCAAAAATCTCCTCAATCCTCCTCAATTATTCATTTTTTACCTCTGCATTTCAGTTATAAATGTATTTTTTACAATTAAAATTTTTACAACATTGGATTTGAAATTTTGATATGCTATATGTGCTCCAATTTTTGAAGCAATTTTGTCATGGGGACAAAGCACAAAAACTGCAGTGTGATTTTATAAAATAAATCCAGAAACTGTTTTTAAATCAACAAAACCACATACAGTATTTTAAAGTTTTGACTTAAGTGTAATATTATATTAAGTTTATTATTGAAATTTAAGTTGAATATTTAATTGAATCATAATGATATTCTTTGAAATATCAAAAATTATATATTTTTTTTTCAATTTTAAGACAGATCTGGAGGATGATTAGAATCTTCATATTCACAAATTTGCCCGTGATTCCAAAACACTAATCCACATCTTCAACCGAACCCAATGCAGCTCTGCTTACCTTTTGGCTTCCGATGCCTGGCTGTACTGCCGCAGTTTCTGGAAAACGGCCTTGGATTTTTGCCCGGTTTCGACGTTACATAACTGCGATGCAGAAGTGTGCAACGCTCACTCTCAGAGACATTTTCACCCCCCCCCCAAAAAAAATGCAGATAACAAAAGATGAATTGTGTAGTTTCCTATTTGTCGGCTGGACAGGCACTCAAGTGTTTGTACACTAGCCACTAATACATCAATTTGACATAATATATCCTCTTTATGAACAGCCTATTTTCCTCCGTTTAATTCCAACGATAATTATGTTCCCTCCAATGCAAATCTCCAATCGAGTGCAGTCCATTAGCGCTTTGTGTGTGTGCGTGTGTGTGTCTGGACGCGGCAGAGGTGCACTTGGCTCTCCAAAAAGGAGCTCCTCTCTCGGCCAGTTTCATCGGCTTCCTGCCATGCGCCAGCTGTGTCCACACAACAGACACTCGCTTGAGGAAGAAAAAAAAAAAAAACAAACTCCATGTTTGGTAAGAAGTGCAACATCCAAGTTAACACTGTGAAGATTTTGCGTCGAGGTTCTGTTCCATATTTATTTCTTGTTCTTGCTGGAATATTCTCATTTGAGTAGGCGGGCCCGTCTCATGAAAGTTCCCCAGAGCGTATCCAAGTTGTGTTACCATGACAACCGCGGATGGCGTCAGAGCTTTGAGAGGGGTGGGAAAAAAAAAGTGTAAAGGTAATCAATGCGCATTAGTTTTTAAAGCTAAAACAGGAAGCGGTTGCCCGCATGCAAATTTGTCCGCCGCGGTCGCTCGCCGAAAAACGAGTTTCCCGCCGCACTTGACGTTTCGTCTTGAACGACGCGCCTCAATTAGGATCCGTCGCCTCGTACGCACGCTATCGGGCCTTTTCAGACCTAAGACAGGATGTGCTCCGAAGCGTTTAACCCCTCGCTCACCTCGCCCCCCCGCTGCCTCCGGGGTCAAGTCATTTAATAGCTCGAGACTTTTTATCTGCCTTGTACACGCGCATCAGCATCACAGGCCGCCGCCATGTGTCAAAAGCAGCTCCCAGATAAAGAAAGTGCTGAACGGGAATATGATCGCGGTACGGGCTTGTATCCTATTATGTTCTTAGAGTCGGGGTGCCTCGGCTTTTCCGAGCGCGGCGCTCCAAAAACTCGCCGAGTCAGCGCCGCGGCTTTGCTGTTTATTTGCAGCGCGCAAAGTGGATAACTGACTCGCACGACCGCATTTCTCGTCGGAATCAATTATACTCGCGGGGAAATTCGTTTAACGGGGAAGCCCGCATGAATTTACCTTTTCAGGGTTTTTTTTTTTTTTTTTTTTGGTTACTCTTTGTGAAATACCTGAGACGCACACACACACACGCGGACATTTGTACGAATGTACTTGTGAGAACATTCGTTGACGCCGTGCATTTGTTAGCACCTAACGGGACACGAAAACTTGACGCCGGGCAGCCAATCAGTTTCGGGAAGGTCAAAACAGGAAATAGAAATATACAGTGCAGCTTTCCAGATTAAAAGCACGCATTTTCAAAGTAAGATATCACTTATTGTTAAAAAATAAAGCGCTTGAAGAATTCTTAACACAACGTCATCTTAACTTTTGCATTATTGGAAAAGGAAAGCAGCATCGAGACGCATAGGTGTCGAACTCCTGTCCTAGAGGGCCGGTATCCTGCATTTTTTTTTTGTCTTCTCTCCTCAACACACCTGATTCAAATGATTAGTTCATTAACAGGAGCTTGAAAATGATCCTAATCACTTGAATCAGGTGTGTTTGAGACAGAGTGTTCAAAAAAATGCCGAATACCGGCCCTCAAGGACTGGAGTTCCACACCGATGCTTTAGATGGCCTGTATTTTTCGCATTTTCATCTATGCAAATATTGGTGGCATCGTATGAAAGATTGACTTCCATTCTTCAGTTACACTTGTGTTATAAGTTTGGCAATACTGCCATCCAATGGTCACAGTTATCACTACAGTGCTCAATTGGCTTATATTAGGTAAGACTTTGTCAAGGGTGACAGCTCCCTTCCATAAAAAAAAAAAAACATATTTAACTATCCATCATTTTCTAGCTGTTGCCAGGGCACACATTTTATTATTTATTATTGATATGACTACTTTTAAAGATGAGGATTGTCGTCCATGGCACGGAATGAGTTAATGGCCCTGCGTGTGAACAAGGATGGACTCAAACGTTGGGTCGGTCTGCTAGTTTTTGTTCTTGAAACCAAAAAGGTAACAACCTTTGGTAACCATGCACATCGCTGAAAGCAATGAAAAAATGAAGAACGTAACAGGAAATACAGAGCAAAAAATTCCAAAATAAGAAAACAACACAAACTAGAGCGCTTGAAAGATTCCTAACGCAGAATAAATCTCACCTTAATCCTTCTGCTTGTGAACACAGACGGATTCAGACGTTGGTTCGGTCTGCTCGCTTCTTTTAATGAATATAATGTGTTTTGACCTTGGCTAACAAAAGCTGCTATAAGCAACCCGTCCGGCTGCTAAAACCTAACTGATTCCGTCAAGTTTATTTTTCACCTTCACCCTGCTCTATTAGGAAACAAATTTCATAACTTTAGCTTTCCGTGCGCGTGCGATGCTGCGGATCGGACCGTGCGAGCGCCTCGCGGTTCTGAGAGGTGGAATTGCTGCTTTTAATGGCCTCTGTCACAAGATCACAGTGTGGTATTGTGGTGGCGGTCAGAGTTGGGATTACCTTGTCAGCGCTTCAAAATTGGCGGCGTGTGTCTTGGTGTGTGTGCGCGCGCATCCGTCTATCCGCCAAATCCCTAAAACGCGTACATGTCGGGTGCACATCTAACATTTTTTCGATCATCTTTGATTTTCTTCCACCGAGAGGTGCTTTCTCGCGGGGGGGGGGGGGGGGGGCACGCTCGCGGAGGAAGAGATGACAGTCGTCAGGCGCTACATTGTGCGCGTGTGTGACACGCCTTCATTTCCATGTTTGCGCATACAGCCCGGCGACATTTTCATTTCACTTTTGAGTGGTGACTCAGCACTTTGTTTACGCTCGCTTCACAGGTGAAGGGATCACATCAATCATGTTTCAGGATACGCTTAAAAAAAAAGTAAACACGCAAGCTAACGTTAGCTTAGTCTGATGCCTAACTCTGATTTCTGTGATGCTAGTTCTTCAGTCTGTGTTTATATATATATATATATATATATATATATATATATATATATATATATATATATATATATAATTTTAATTTTGTCATGTTTTTGTGAAAAATCCAACTTTTTCAGCTTTATACATTGCGAGAAAGCCCGCGATGTTTGGAAATTTGCAGTTAGTTAGGTTTATTGCATTATTCTGTCTGAAATGGAAATGTCCGACTGTATTTGAATGCAGCACCTAGCTGGACAACATAATGTGTTGGATTTGTGTTGTGTCATATAATGACATGATAATTGACCAGGTGTTTCTTAGCGTATTCGTGATAGACTAATAATAATAATAAAATATGAGCTCTATTGGAATTTAATTTTGAAAATATTCATTGTGCCAACATTTTTATTTCTCATGTGTTTGTGTTACTAGAAAAAAAAAAACTTTTCCAGCTTTTATAGATTGCTAGTAAGACCGCATTGTTTAGATATTTGCACTCAGTGACATCTAATATATTTTTCTGTCCAAATTTGAAATGTACGACTGCATTTGAATGCACCGTATAATTTGCATCATTTTTATCAACGTTTGTTTGTGTTCCTAGAAAAAAAACGTTTTAAGCTTTAATAGATTGCTTAACTGACAGAGTACCACTGCACCACCTAGTGTCGTAGTTGTGCAATGACACTCCAAACGGTAAAAGCGAAGCCAGTTACACCGTCGCCAGGGAGCTGAGAAGTGCAGAAATCGCCGATAGTGCCGAATTTGTTGACGTCTCAACGCGGCGGAAAATTGTGTCAAAAGTGCAGCCAGGAAAACGTCTCATTTGTCTTCATCGGGTCCGTTATTAATTCCGCAATGGTCGCTTTCATAGAATCACATTTTCAGATAGGCCCGTCTTCATTAGCCGCGTCTCGCTATTATTTATCTCCGACCGCGGGAAAGCTTCATTAGCTGCCGGCTGATGCAGGGCGCCGCTCGCTAATTTTAGCAGCCTTCATTTATTCCCAAGTAGCCACGTGTTGGATACCCCATCGTCGTGTACTCCCACGGAGTCCAAAAAAAAAAAAAAAAAAAGAATCGAAATTGGCTCCATTCCACCTGCGCTCATTCGCCCGCCAGACGTTTGCCTCTTTTCTGCTCTTTGAAGCCTCTTTAATTCCTGTGATCAGGATTAGACGCGGGGAAAAGGATGAAAAGTGGCGGGGACACGGGGAGACATCCGAGGAGAGAAGAGACTCCTTTGAAATATGTCAAGAATTGCCTGTGCGCTGACCCGCAATGAAGCAACACAAGGAAATTCACATTCTTTATTTGATTTTTTTTTTGTGCGTGACTAGCAAAGCGTTCTTTGAGGAGTTTTCTGAAAGCTAAATGAGCGACTGCGGATATTGTTCTTCCCTGACGTTGTCACACTGAGTTTCATTAGAGTCCGCTAGATTGCTCCCGAGTCCAAATCCGACTTTTAATGGTGGCCCCGGTGTGATGGAAATATGCATATTCTCGCTATTAACCGCACGGTCAACAATGGCCGCGCAGTCAGAGAGGAGGTCACGCTCCACTTACTGTTCATATTTACTAATGCAGCCAATATTTAGACTCGCGGCGGGCCTTTCACTTTTTTTGTGCGCCCAAGCTGAAACAATGATGAGCAACGGTCAGCAAACACGGCCGGGTTTCATTTCCGAACATCCCAAGTCGAACGGGATTCGTCCGTGCCTGAAAGTCAGTTGACCTCCTTTCAGAACTCTTGTAAGAACTCCGATTAATTCAAAACGAAACATATGATCAGAGGTGGGAGACTTACAATTTTTTTGTCAGAGCCCCGCCCCCTTTCCGTCATCATCAGTCAGTCATTGGTATTGTCATGCTTTAGATGAGCCTCAAATAATGGATGTCGAACTGCCTGCCCTGCAACTATAGAAGACGGTTTCATTAAAATTGGTCTAAATTTCATCTGTCACATACACTATAAGTGAAACAAAGTATTGCAAAGGTTGAATTTACGAAAAAAAAATATTGTCTTTCATCAAGGAATTAAAAAAACTTCTATCTTGCATTTCCTGGCCAAGAGCCAGGGATATTACTAAAACGGAGAGGATCATGTAAAAGTTATGATGTCTCCAGCTGATTCAATTAGGACTGGCACCAGTTTCAAGAACGTGGAAAGGTAGTCCATTTGAATCTCTTATTAATTTTGGTCTTTTGGCATATACACGCAATCATAAACTTAATGGAAAAAAGACAGTGCGCAACTTTGGGTAATTATGGAAAAATGAACTTGAGCTGCGTCACGAGGAAAAGGAAAAATAACTGCTTTGAATTCAATGCTACACTGGCGAGGCATTCACTGACCACTGACAATGTGGGAAATCTGATACACACGTAACTTAATCCGCTACAAATATATAATTTCTGTATATGAACATAAGAAAATATGAAGACTTTAGGAAGATGAGATTTATGATGTTTTTCTATAGTTTTGACGTTAATTCCAAACACTTGTTGCGTCTCACACACAGTAACATCGAAAATATTAGAATTTAACCCGAAGTTAAGGGTGCGTCCTATATGCAGCTGCTTCATATATCTGGGAATTATTATTCCTTAATTAATCAATTGATTAGCTAAATTTCAAATTCTCGATCCAGCTAGCTAAGTGGTGAAACCAATATTTTGCCTTAGTTAGCATGAGTGTGCCATCCCTTGGCTAAAATACCGCTCGAATGACGTGGAAGAAAATGACGGAAAAATGGCGAAAATACTGCACAAGATTGTTTTCCAGGGGTGAAAATGTGTTTGAACAGGCGGAGTAATAACGTTCTAAACTACACGCCTCACATTTGCTCTCTACTAGCTTTTTGTTTTATTTCTTGTATTTACTACGGTGAAATGACACCCCCTTGCTTTCAAGGTTCCGCCGCGTGTTCCAAACGCTCTCACCACAAACAAAAAGTCAAATGTCATTCGTCTCGCCACAAAGCTTGAGCCGACTTTCGAACACTTTGACACCCCGATTATTATTGTTTGTTTGTTTGTGGGGGAATTTTGTTTCGGCGTTTGAGGTCTTGAGACTCGATGCCAAAACGGAGTTCTGCGTGAAAATCCAGCCTTGGCTTTGGAATAGTTCTCAGCAGCAAACTTTTCTTATCTTCATCGAGTTTTAACCCCCCCCCACCCTGGTGTTTCCTTTTTCTTTTTGTTTCACTCGCTTATGAACTTCTTGTTCCTGTGTCGCTAACAAAAAAAAAACCAGACTGGCTCATTGTGTCTGCTATAATAGCCGTCACATTTGAAGTTGTCATTCTTCGCCGCCAGACCTTGAAATGTTTTCGCAAACGTTTTTTTTTTTTTTTTTTTTCCTGGTCTGCTACAAATAAAGGTGCAAACGTATTTGAAATGAGCATGTCTTTGCTGTGAATTGTTGCCAGAGTATTTTGGAGTTCAGAAAGTAATGAGTTGAAATCAGACTGGGATTTGAGCACAAAATGATTCTCGAACTGTACTAGTGGTAAGTCTTTTTTTTTTCTTGGACGCATTTTTTTAGTGCTGTTGTTTTGAACGTTTAAGCAGGGGCGGGAATTTGACATGTTTTTACGATTTTGGTCATTCATTATTTGTCTCATTCATAGTCCCTGATGTAAACCGTAATTGTCATTCTACTGCTTCATCGTTTTATTTTACTCATGCTTCCGTCTTTTTGTTACTATGTTGTTGTTTGTTGGCTAAACGGGCACGTCGGACGCTCGCCTCTCCAGTGAGTGACACAAATACGGATTGACAAAAAACCCACTTTCAAAGATTATTTACTGTAAATTTTATTTACTTTTTTCTCACGTTTTGAACCTTGTGGCTTATAGGCTCTTCTGCGGGTTATTTGCTAGCCACCAGAGGGCAAACTCCCAGTAAACAAAGGAACACACCCATACACTGTGTAAATTTCAGACTATAAGCCACTACTTTTTACTCATGCATTGAACCCTGTGGCTTCTAGTCCAGTGCAACTTATCTGCGGATTTTTTAATAGCCCCCAGAGGGCAATCGCTCAGTAAACACAAAAACTCTCACACACTGTAAATTTCAGACTATAAGCCGCTACTTTTTACTCATGCATTGAACCCTGTGGCTTCTAGTCCAATGCAATGTATCTGCAGTTTTTTTAATAGCCTCCAGGGGGCAATCTCTCAGTAAACACAGGAACTCTCACACACTGTAAATTTCAGATTATAAGTCGCTACTTTTTACTCATGCTTTGAACCCTGTGGCTTCTAGTCCAATGCACCGTATCTGCAGTTTTTTTAATAGCCTCCAGGGGGCAATCGCTCAGTAAACACAGGAACTCTCACACACTGTAAATTTCAGACTATAAGTCGCTGCTTTTTACTCATGCTTTGAAACCTGTGGCTTCTAGTCAAGTCAACTTATCTGCAGTTTTTTTAATAGCCTCCGGAGGGCATTTTCTCAGTAAACACAGGAATCTCACACTGTAAATTTCAGACTATAAGCCTCTACTTTTTGCTCATACATAGGCTTATAGTCCGGTGCAGCTTTTATATGGCGAAAGTCGATTTTCGGTTCCATTTTGTTGCTGCGGCTTATACTCCGGTGCGTCTTATAGTTCGAAAAATACGAGCTAACCCTTTTTAGGTTTCTCGTCATTTGTAGTTTGCTGTCAAAATGGACATTTTCCACAAATTTGCAAGTAACTATAGAATTCTCAACACTATTGATGTCTTGGGCTTCTTTACCACTTGATGGCGCCATGGAGCAAATGAAGCACCATTAAGCTTTGAACCATGTTCAAACCAATCGGCTCCAAATTTCCATCGTATCATCAAGCTTCATTTGGCCATCACTGGCACTAGCTAGCTTAGCGCCTATCATCTGGCTATGAGAACCCTTAAAAAAAATAAGAATAAAATACAACTTTAATGTTCCGTTTTTGCATTGTCTGAGGATTTCGATTCCAAAACAAAACATTACTCAGCCGTTGAGAACCACAGACTCGGGCATATATGCTAATCGTCTTCGGATATGGTTAACGCGCTAGCTCTTAATGATTACCATCATTTTGCGTAATCAAAATAAATGCAAATCATCGGGTGTCCCTTTTTCCGAGGTTTATTTTTATTAGGCTGTCGCATAAACGTCCCCTTTAATGTACTTCTTGTTTTTTTGTTTTTTTTTTGCTTAGCAACAGCATTTCCCATCTTGCCAACTTGACATTTTTTCTTTATTTAAAGCATAAAAACGAAACAATCGCTCGCATTTCAGCGCCGCGTAGACCCAGTCTGGGATTTTATTGCTCAATTTGGATGTTGATGAAATGTTTTAAAAGATCATAACACATTTATGCGGGGGCGGGGGATCCCTCTGGAGATAGTAGTGGTCTAACTCCGCCATAAAACAAATCAAATATGCTTGCGCTCGGCTTTAAAAGCGACACGCGGCAACGTGAGAGCAGTTAGCGCTTTTATGTTCACCTCCACCTGCGCAAACGGCGCCAAGCGCAAATCTGAACGTCGGCTGGTGCGCCGCCAGGGCGACGACCGTGTTTTACAAGGCTCCGCTTTTCATTTTTCATTTTTCTTTGCGGCAATATCGTTTTTAACGTAGCTGAATTTGGAACGGGTCCAAGGTTTTTTGAAATGGGTTTTTGGGGGTCGGCCAGCGAGCCGCATCGCTAGCAGACACACTTGAGTTTTCTATCAATTCACTACAAAATTAATCAAGGCAGGGCGGGGGGGGGCATATCATTGTAAATGGTTGCTGGCAACGAATAGTTTAAAAGTAAGTAAATACACTCATCCATTTTTCAAACTGAGTACAACACACAGTAATTCTTTTTCAAAGCAATGTAATTAGGGGAAACCAACAAAAATATTTAAAAGCATTTTTAAAACATGAATGTAAATCTTATTTTTAGAGCGTATCTATACAGGATCGACCTGATAAATTGAGCTAAATTTAATGGAAAATCCAAATGACATGAACAATTCCATGGAATACATCATACATATTTTTATTCAACTTTTATCACCAAACACACACACATACATATATATGTATATATGTATATATGTGTATATTATTTATCCTATATTATTCCTATATTCCTATATTATTATATATATTATTATTATATATATATTATTTTTAAGACAAATATATATATATATATATATATATATATATATATATATATATATATATATATATATATATATATATATATATATTAGGCATCATCACGCTGTTGCTAGTACTTTAAAATTTCCAGGGGAAGAAAAAAAAATACAGATTATTTTTAAGACAAACCTATATGTCCTAGTATAACAATTTTAAGAAGAAATTGATGTAAATTTCCTGTTCTTGAAATTCTAGTTTCTAGTGCCTGATTGTAAAAGAGTCACAAACAAACTGCGAGTGCCAATACTTTAAAAGTGGTCTGATATGTGTCATGATTCCAATACATTATTTGATTATTCATTTATTCCGTCAACATTAGTGTGTGTCTGTAACTAAAATTTAGGTTAAATTGAGTTAAATTAAGTCAAGATTTTTTTAATGTGGCAGAATGCTGGTTGGGTGATTTACGAGATTTTTACAATAGTTAATCGTTACTTAATTCTTAAGAAAGTTATGCATATACTACGGATGAGTCTTGTAAATGTGTAAACATTTTTGCTGTATCAGCATTTCGCATAGACGCATAAATTCAAACTTCTTGAAACGTTGAATTTATTGACCGATCGAAATTGTAATCGTTCAAAATGACGGAAAACAATCGAGAGTCTACTTTACGATAGAGTGTTACCAACACCATCCAATTTTTTTCCTGGACGATGGCGCCATGTTTTTTTTGCGTGTTTCCGTAAAAACGCTCAAATACCGTTTGCGGCGCCGCCAAAAGCACCGTTTTCCCTACGAAGTGTTCCGGTGGTGATTTGTTAGCACCGGGAAATAAAAAGTAAGGCTTTGAGAGCAAGCAAACAAACGGAACGATATATCACGCCTCGGTGGAGGTAATAAATCGCGGTTCCCGCCGACCGATGGAGTCGCAGTTTGTTTCTCCGCTGTCGAAAGTGGTTTGAAGTAACTAACTGTCACGCGAGCGGAAGCAGGTGCTGCTGACTTTTGCCTCCTCGCGGCCTTATTAGCTCCAGGCAATCTTTTATCCCGCTAACCCAAATCTGCATAAGCAGCCTCTTCCCGCATTTTTACGGGCAAATTGCGCACCCCCTACTGCAAAATTTCTGCTTTTATTTCATGGCAAGTTCTGTCTTCATGTTTGTGTGTGCCAATGTGAATTTATTACAAAAAAAATTTGCTCATAGCGATGACAAATGGCATTCAATTGAAGTAATCCATGCATGTCACAGTGAACAGCTGTTACATGAACTACTTTTTTTTTTTTTGCCCCTAAACAAAATAGTTCTGCGGAAAACAGGTCACAGTTGGGATTATTTATAGTGTAACGGGGTCACCAAGTAGTTGTGGCAATTGTGGCGCTGGTGTGCCAGGTAAAAGAAGAAACTAATGTATGTGTATACAATTAAGACGATATTTCAACATGCTTAACTGTCAGTCAGGTGTACAAAGAAGTTTCACGATAGTTCATGTCAAAACCTAAAAATATGATTTAAAAAAAGACCTGACTTCTAAAACTAAAGTTAACGTGATTTATTTTTTATTTTTTTTAAGTTGCTAGATGTCCCATAGAGGTTAATCGCTGAAGAAATACACATGATAATGTTAATGCTACTTTGACCCTAGAAATAGAAATCTTGGTCTAACTTATATATATCTAATATTATATACTATTATTAGATAACTAAGTTTTATTTTTTTTTATCATAAAACAGTATAAGATAAACCATAATTCATTCATTTATTTCATCTAGAGACTAGTGACCGATACCGTAACTTTTTTTCGATACTAATTCTTTTGGTTGAGAAAATTTCCACCCAAAAAATTGCCTAATTTTAAGGAAAGAGCCTTCCTTAAAATTTCTCTGAAGTAAGATGATTTTTTTATTTTATAACTCCTAGTCTGTGAAAATGCTGCGCTAGCTAGCAAACCACAAGACTGCGCTAGTTTTTGTGGATGTTTTGTTTATATTTGAGTAAAGTGTGCTTCAGGATACTTTTTCAGACCTAATACTCAACTCGAGCATTTTCCTATTTTATAATTCGTAGGTTGCGAAAACGGTGCGCTAGCTTGCGAACCACGAGATTGCGCTAGTTTTTGTCAATGTTTAGTATATAGTTGACTATAGTGTGCTTCAGGATACTTCTTTCAGACCAAGTACCCAACTCGAGTATTTTTCAATTTTATTATTCGTAGCTTGCGGAAACGGTGCGCTAGCTTGCAAACCACGAGATTGCGCTAGTTTTTGTCGGTATTTTGTATATAGATGACTATAGTGTGCTTCAGGATACTTTTTTCAGACCAGGTACCCAACTCGAGTATTTTTCTATTTTATTATTCGTAGGTTGCGAAAACGGTGCGCAAGCTAGCAAATCACAAGTTTACGCTCGTTGTCATGGTTTTATTCATAGCTTTTCCGTCTTCCTGTTCCGCGCAGAGATGGCAAGCTGGGTGTCCCTGTTCCTCATCCTGGCCTGCCGGCGGACCTGGGCCACCCCGGAGGCCTTCCCCGAGTTCACCTCGGACACCCCCATCAACAACGTGGTCCAGGACCCGCGCACGGGCCGCGTGTACGTCGGCGCCGTCAACGCCGTCTACCAGCTGGGGCCCTCGCTTCGAGCCGAGGCCCGGGCGGAGACGGGCCCCCGCAAGGACGCCCGGACCTGCACGCCGCCGGCCTCGGCCTGCCAGGACACCAAACTCATGGACAACATCAACAAGCTCCTGCTGGTGCACCCGTCCAACGGCTCGCTGATCGTATGCGGGAGCCGCTACCGGGGCATCTGCTCGCTCCTCAACCTGTCCAACGTAGAGCAGCAGCTCTACTACAGCGACAACAAAGGCGAGCGGACTTACGTGGCCAGCATCGAGGACAACGTCAACGTGGTGGGCGTCATGTCCAACTTCGTCAAGGACCAGCGTAAATTCGACGTGTTCCTGGTGGGCAAGGGATACGGCAGCCTGGACAGCACCAAGATCATCACCACGCGGATCCTGCAGGACTTCCGCGAGTGGGTGGTGTTCGAGAGCATCATCGAGGCCTCCACCATCCAGACCATGCCTTTCGGGCCCAGGTACCTGCACGACTTCAGGCACGCCTTCGCCGCCGACGGATTCGTCTACTTCGTCTTCTCCAGGACCCTGGACGGCACCGATAACAAAAACGTGACCTTCGTGTCGCGCCTGTGCGAGAACGACCATCATTTGTATTCGCACACGGAGCTGCAGCTCAAATGCGGGCCGGAGAACCGCTACAGCAAAGTTCAGGCGGCCTACGTGGCCTCGCCGGGGAAGGAGCTGAGCAGGGTCATGACCGAGTGGGGGACGTACGGGATGGTGCAGCCTTGGAATAAGGTGCTCTTCGTGGTGGCCAGCTCGGAGGACGAGCACTTGGACTCGGCCCTGTGCGTCTACACGCTCAACGCCATCAACGAGCGTCTGGTGGACATCATCACCGCCTGCTACAGCGACTCGGGCAAGATTTCCGGCTTCCCCGCCGTCGACATCCCGTACTCGTCGAAGACGGCGGAGTTCTGCACCTCCAAAATCGCGGTGAGGGCCCTCTTTTTTTTCATCTTTAAAAGTACTAATTATTATAATAATAAAAAAAAAAAACTTTTATTGCTGATCACCCCTGTAAAATGGATTTTTGACGTCCATATCCGTCAATGGCAGGCAATGAGTCCAATCCGAACCCTCAAAGCGAGCTTTGTTGTTTCCCTTGCGCGGTTGGAATATTGAAGGTTGTTTTGCGTGCGCTCGTTTCCTACAGAAAGACACGTTGGAGCAGTACAAGTGTTATAATAATTAAAAAAAACTTTTACTGCTGATCACCCCTTTAAAATGGATTTTTGACGTCCATATCCGTCAATGGCAGGCAATGAGTCCAATCCGACCCCTCAAAGCGGGCTTTGTTTTTTCCCTTGCGCGGTCGGAATATTGAAGGTTGTTTTGCGTGCGCTCGTTTGCTACAGAAAGACACGTTGGAGCAGTACAAGTGTTATAATAATAAAAAAAAACTTTTACTGCTGATCACCCCTTTAAAATGGATTTTTGACGTCCATATCCGTCAATGGCAGGCAATGAGTCCAATCCGAACCCTCAAAGCGTGCTTTGTTTTTTTCCCTTGCGCGGTCGGAATATTGAAGGTTGTTTTGCGTGCGCTCGTTTCCTACAGAAAGACACGTTGGAGCAGTACAAGTGCGGCGGGGACTTCCTGCCCACGCCTCTGGCCAGCAAGCCGCGATTCGCCTTGAAATCCAACGCGGTGCTGAGCAAGCCGGGCCTCCTGACCGCCGTGGCCATCGCCGTGGAGAACGATCACACCGTGGCCTTCTTGGGCAACGGCCAAGGAGAAGTCTTCAAGGTGGAGCGCTTTGGGCGACCGGAGCTTTTTTCCCAAGACGGCTCAAGGTCTTTTGTCGCGTAGGTTCACCTGACGTCCTCGTCGTACGTGTACGACAAGGCCCCCGGCGACACCGCGGGCGAGAAGGTCAACAAGAACCTTTTCTTCGACAAGGACCACAGCCACATCTACATCACCGCCGACAAGAAGGTGCCTTCTCCTTTCTTGGCCTTCAAACGATTGGACGCAAAGCAAAATATTGCAATATAAGACAGCAAACTCAAAACCATTCCGTGAAATTTCCTTGTTTCCTTACTTGCCATCCCTGTTTATTTTTGTCTTGGTTTTTTTGTGGTCTTCTTTCCTTGCTTCCTTGTTTTCCTTCTGACTTGTTTCCTTGCTCGCTTGTTTTTTTCTTTCCTTGCTAATTGCCCTGCATCCGTCCTTCCTTGTTTTCCTGCTTCCTTAGTTTCCTTGCCTCCTTCCTTCTTGGTTTTCTTGCTATCTTTGTTTCCTAGTGTCATTGCTTCCCTTGTTTTCTTGCTTCCTAATTTCGTTGTGTCCTTCCTTCCTTCCTTCCTTCCTTCCTTCCTTCCTTCCTTCCTTTCTCCCTCCCTTCCTTCCTTCCTTCCTTCCTTCCTTCCTTCCTCCCTCCCTCCCTCCCTTCCTTCCTCCCTTCCTTCCTTCCTTCCTCCCTCCCTTCCTTCCTCCCTTCCTTCCTTCCTTCCTTCCTTCCTCCCTCCCTCCCTTCCTCCCTCCCCCCCTTCCTTCCTTCCTTCTTTCCTTTCTTCCTTCCTTCCTCCCTCCCTCCCTCCCTCCCTCCCTCCCTTCCTTCCTTCCTCCCTCCCTCCCTCCCTCCCTTCCTTCCTTCCTTCCTTCCCTGCTTGTTTTTTGTTTTTTTTCTTTCTTTCTTTTCTTTGTTTCCTGGATTTTCTTTGCTTCCTTGCTTCCATGTTTTCTTGCTTATTTCTTTGCTTTCCCGTGTCCTTACGTTCATCCTTCCTTGTTTCCTTCTTTCTTTGGCTCCTCCCTTCTTGGTTTTCTTAGTGTCATTGATTCCCTTGTTTCCTTGCTTCCTAATTTCATTGTGTCCTTCCTTGTTTCCATGCTTCCTAGTTTCCTTGTCTCCTTCCTTCATGGTTTTCTTGCTATATTTGACTCCTAGTTTTCTTGCTTCCCTTGTTTTTACTTCCAAATTTCCATCCTCCCTTTTTTGCTTCCTCGTTTCCTTGCTTAGTTCCCTGCTTGTTTATATCTTTTTTTTGCTACCTTTTCTTTATTCCCCATCCCTTTTCCTTCTCCCTTGCTCGTTTCTTTGCTTCCTTGTTTAAGAAGCAAGTAAGGAATCAAAGTAACTAGCAAGTAAGGAAATCGTATGAAAAAGGAAGGAAATAAAATCACCCTCCAAGGAATTAGGCATGCAGCTGCTCTGTTTTTCCGATAAAATTGGCAGTCAAAGAAAAAAATAACATATGGAATATTTAATGCAACTCAGCTGACTTTAATGCATGGCACTCAAGGCCAACCTGTGCATTACCTGCGGTGGAAGGGGGGTGGGATCATAATGGACGAGCAGAAATTAATTTTCAAACCATCCCCGGGGGCAAATGTGGGAACGGTGCGCGCCAGGGAGGAAAGAGCTGTTTGCTGTGCCTGTCTGATAATCGACTGCTCATAAATTGTTTCTAAATCCCCGTCATATTCACGCCAGCGCTGGGGCTTCCGCGCCGCTGACACCTTACCTCGGCGCGGTTATAAAAAGCGGGGGGGGGGGGGGGGGGGTGTATGCTTATTCGCTTTTGCTACGCCATAAAGCTAAAGTGTGCATGAAAAATACATCTGCCGCTGTCGTTATACGGCAAACGAATCATATGTGCCCTCTTAAGAGGACCATAAGACACGACAGCGGTGAGATTTCCACCACGCAGACTCGATTCGAGAAAAGAATGAAGGCGGGTCCTGTTTACATCTTTTCACGTCAACGGCACTCAGTGTTGACTGCAAATATTTGGATTCTTTCAAAGTCCAATGAAAGCTTGTCTATCCACTTGAGACACTTTACAAAATAAAAGCATATAAAATAAAAGCAAAGGAGAACATAAAACACAATTTAGCAAGAGTTTACTTTCTGTTCCAATTAATTTTCTCTCAATTTGAAAAGGAAACCGTACTCTTCCTGCCACGCCATTGTCTATCCACTTGAGACACTTTACAAAAAAAGGCATACAGAGTTTTGCAAAGGAGTCCATAAAACACAATCAAGAAGTTATTGTTCCAATTAATTTTCTCTTCATTTGAAAAGGAAAATGTACTCTTCCTGTCACCCCACAGTCCATCCACTTGAGACACTTTCCAAAGAAAAACAAAAACATGCAGAGTTTTGCGAAGGAGTACATAAAACACAAGTAATCAAGGAGTTACTTCTTGTTCCAATTAATTTTCTCTGCATTTGAAAAGAAAACTGTACTCTTCCCGTCACGCCACAGTCCATCCACTGGAGACACTTGACACGACATTAGTGCGTGACTTCTGCGGTTGATGTGGGCAGCAGCGGGAATAGCAGCAGATTGTGAATAGAACAAATAGATTTGGAGTCCCCCGGGGCGGGTGCAAAAGTAAGCGCTGGATTATTCAAGGAGGCTTCTTTGCGGCATCCCGTGCCTCCAAAACCCGGCCCGCCGTGCCGCTCGCCTTCCCCGGGGTGAGCGCTGACTGATGGTGTGACGTGCCCTCACGCCGCAGATCACCAAGGTGCCCGTGGAGACGTGCCTGCAGAAGAAAGACTGCCATTCCTGCGTCAATATGAGGGACCCTTATTGTGGCTGGTGTGTGCTGGAGGGCAGGTGAGAATTCAAGCGCACGCACACACACACGCAAACGCACGCAGAGGCAAAGTTCCAACTCCCCAGCACATGGGAGTGTTTTCCACAGTGTTTTACGGCGGACGTTTTTACTAACCCACATTGTTAATATCTCGTCTCTTGCTCGGTGCAGCCAGCAGAAATTAAAGCAGTTTGTCAGCCCCGCGCGGCGGAATTCGCTCTCGCCGCCTTCTATTCATGCGTACAATGCTGATGGTTGCCACATATTTGCCTGGATTGATTGCGGAGATCGATAGCAGTCACATCAACCCCAAGCTTCATTTTGTTAGGCTGTATATTATTTCGCGACGTTTCGTTAAAGCGTCGGAGATATTTTCAAGGGAGTCGGTTTGGTAGTTATGTCGTTAGTTAGCGAGTAAAACAGCTTTTTAGTTAGATAGTTAGCCAACTTCAATAGCATCTTCTTCTGTCTCTTTTTGTTAACTGGGATATTGCCCCCTAGTGGATAAGAAAAAAAACAACAATGGACCATCAGCTGCAAGCTTCAAAACGTGAAAAAAAAACTCGTAGTTTTAAATTTACAATAACTAACTTACTCAGTAGCTAACAACTGGCTAGCTAACGAACAGAGGTGGGCAGTCCATTGGTCCTTCATTCCGTCACTGACAGACGAAAACACTTTAAAACGGCGGCCTAATCCTGATAGAACGGTCGAATCATTTTCACCCCTCATTGTAATTGTCACCGGTTTGACTCCAAATTTCACAGAAATCTTTAAACAGCCATAAACTCGAGAACACTGAAGTATAAACACTAACCGGGCGAGTAAGTCAGTTAGTTAGTCAGTTAGTTAGTTCGTTAGTTATGTGGCAAACATCAACATTCAATCTAGCACGATAACTAACAAACTAGTTAGCCAAATACGTCGCAAACATAAGCATTCTATCCCGCTGCATAACTAACTCACTACTGTAACTTATTTGCTAGCTAGATATGTGTCAAACAGCATTCTATCTAGCTAGATAGCTAACTAACTAAATAACTAACCTGCAAGCTAGCCCGGTAGGTAGTTCGGTAATTAGGTAGCTAGCTTGCTAGCTTGATATCTATTTACACCGGTTTTAAATCTCTGTAAAATAGTCTATAATTCTTAGTAAAATTTTTGTTGTTTATAATTATTGTTGCTTATAATCCGGTGCGCTTTATGATCTGAAAATTACGGTTAATTACAGGAGGTAGTAGGTAAAGAACATTTTTTATCTATGTGAGAAGGTTTAAATAGTGCAAGAAAAATGTCATTTTGTGACACTTTATTATAATCAATAGAAAAATAATGTTTCAATAGCAAAGTGAACATTTTAAAGACTTATTAAGGGAGATACGGCAATAACCTCGTTTCTTCATTGCCTCTGAACTAAGTCCTAGTGTCCCCAATAGAGGACATTCCAAATTTGGTCAGGAAGAGATGTGTTGGCTTCACACCGCAAGACAGATGAATGAACAGAACACGGTTCTGTCCCGACAGTCGGACTTAATATCCGTTGTTATTCCTAACAGCACTTGTGGAAAATCCATCGGCGTTTTTGAAGCTTCTCAAACGGGGGGTTTCAGCTTTTTTGCGCGTCGGGCTTTGAAATGTGGAACCGATGTGTGTGTGTGCGGAATTGTTCCGGCGGCGAGTGCAGGTGCACCAGGAGGTCTGAGTGCCGTCGGGCAGAGGAGAAGAATGGCTGGCTGTGGAGCCCCAGGCAGCAATGTGTCAAGATCGTCTCCTTCTACCCTCCCAACCTCTCCTGCAAAAAGAGCCAGAAGGTAGCCCTCACTTTTTTTATTTCTTTTTTTTTCCATCGCTTTCTTCTATCTGTTTGTTCTTCACACAAGTCGGCGTGATGAACGCTCGCCTGTGCCCATCTAAAAGCCGGCGCCGGGCTTTATTCCTGCCCCGTTATCGATCCCGCGGCAAAAACCGGCTTATTATAACTGACCCGCTGAAGATGGAGGGACTCCATTTGTTTCCCTTTTGTGGAACATTTTTTCCGATCGATACCAGTATGAGTAGTCGCTGATACCAAGCACCGATACCACTGATCAGGGATGTCACGATCACATTTTTCGGTCCAGGTCTTCTGATTTTCGGTATCTCGGCCTCATCTAATGCTTTGCAGATATGTTAACTCATTCAATCCCAAAGACAGATTTTTACGTGTTTTAAGAGTGAAGACATTCAAGTAGATGGTTTCTTCGTAGCTTTGGTACCTAAAGTCATTGATTACTTCGGTTCTGTAGTGCCAATGGTAATTCATTACTTTAGTAATTTAAGAAATTAATAATTGAGGACTTAATGCTGAAAATTAATCATTATTTTACCTTGAGTACTTTATGAATGAACTTGGTTTATTTAGCACGAACAGTTTTTAGCACTTCTTTAACACTTGAAAAAAAATGCTTTGAAAAAAGTCTTTGACTTGTGTTTCACCTCAGGACAGTAGGTGGCGGTAGAGACCAGTTAATGCACAGGTGTCAAACTCAAGGCCCGCTACATCATTTTATGTGGCCCGCCAAATGCTGATTTGATTTGAAGTTTCTAGCTAAACTTGCAGATCGTCTTCAAAAATAACCATTTTCTGTTCCCGATCTATCTTTTGAACAGTTTTTATCGGCCTCTGTTTTCAAAACTAGGTAAAGATGTAAACCAGCAAAAACGGCGTTTATTAGACACACGTTTTTCTATTTTTAAGTCCTAAATTTTCAGGATTTTAGAGAAATTATAGCGGTACGTTAAAATGGAAGCTTTTTTAGACTATTTTTAGATTGATTCCGGCACTCTAACAGACACTATAAGTACAACGTGGCCCACCATAAAAATCAGTTTGACACCCTTGAGTTAATGTCTGGAACTCCAGTCCTCGAGGGCCGGTATCCTACATGTTTTCAAACCTTTTCCCTCAAAAACACCTGATTCAAATGATTGGGATCATTTCGAAGCTCCCGCAGAGCTTGCTAATGAGCTCATCATTTGAATCAGGTGTGTTGGGGAAAGAAAACCGGAAAACATGGAGGATGCCGGCCCTCGAGGACTGGAGTTTGACACCTGTGTCTTACATGGTCATCATTACGTGGCAGACTACAAAGACGGACCGTACCACTTTAATTTGAGTGGTCGAAGGAAAAAAGATATTCATAAATAACGAATGATCGCGCCTTTAAAAGCATTTACAAAAATTGTGAAAAAAATGCAGACAGTTTGCGTTAAGTAAATGAATATCCTCGATACTTGGGAATGACATAAATATTCAAAAAATTGAGGGATTTGACCGCATGCCGTTCCGTCCTACGCTAGGTGAAGATCAATATTCCTTCGCTGCCCGCCATCGGCCCCTCGGACCGGCTGCAGTGCTCCTTCGAGTCCTTCCAGAGCGCCGGCGTCATGTCCGACTCGGGTCAGGTCTCGTGCGACCTGCCCCACCCGTCGCTCATCCCGCACACCGCCGGGCATCGAGGTAGGCGTGGCCTTTTCCGCCATTTTGATGACTCGCCGTCATAAATAAATGACCGCCTTGCAATATGAATGAGCTCACCTTTATTAAATATAAAACAGCGGAAAATATGCACTTGTGCTTTTTTCTCTCACTTACAATTATCTGCGGAACACAATCAGAAAAATTCGCATTATTTACGCACGCCGCCTAGCCCGGAGCGCCGACTGCGGACCCAAAGTTGACGTGCCGAAACAAACGTTTTTGGATTTAGTTCAAATAACTGGATGGGAATTTTTTTTCACACATTATTATTGTCGTACATTATTAGTACTTCTACAAGTACTACGACTACTATTTTACCACTTCTACTACAACCACCACTACTAGTATTCCTACCACTATTGTACTTCTACAATGACTACTACTACAAATACTACTACTACTACTACAAATACTACTACTGCTACTACTACTACAAATACTTCTACTACTACTACTATTGTAGTAGTTGTACTACTTCTACTACAAGCTCTAGTACCACTGTTGTACTACATCTACTGCAAGTATTACAACTACTATTTTAGTACTTCTACCACATGTACTACTACTACTATTGTACTCCACCTCCTACAAGTACTGTACTACTAGTGTACTACTACTACTACTACTGCTACTATTATACTCCACCTACTACAAGTACAACTACTACCAATAATATTACTGCTACTGGTAGTAGTAGTAACAACAAAAATTGTGCACTAAGGTCACTACTCTTGTAGTACCTGTACTACTACTACTACAAGTACTATTACCACTTTTGTGCTACTTCTGCAATTATTGCTACTACTTTTGTAGTACTGCTACCACAGGTGCTACTACTACTGCTGTTGTACTCCACCTACTACAAGTACTGTACTACTAGTGTACTACTACTACTACTACTGTTATACTCCACCTACTACAAGTACAACTACTACCAATAACATTACTGCTACTGGTAGTAGTAGTAACAACAAAAATTGTGCGCTACGGTCACTACTATTGTAGTACTTCTACTACTACTAGTAGTAGTACTACTACAAGTACTATTACCACTGTTGTGCTACTTCTACAAGCATTGCTACTACAATTGTACTACAGCTACTACAGGTGCTACTACTACTATTGCTACTGC
>NC_142374.1:22682500-22717500 GCF_059441005.1 Hippichthys cyanospilos
GGACTTGTACTTGTATCCTTCTGAAAAAAAATGGTATCCGACATCCTCATACTGGTATCGATCTGAAAAAATGATATTGAACAACACACTTATTAGTATGTATCGATACCAAGTACCAATACCACTTGTGATGCGTCATTTCATTTCATCGGTTCTTGGTATCGATATTGGTGACCACTTGACAGTTAGGTACTCGTCCTTGTATCTTTCTGAAAAACAAAATGTTATCCAATGTCCTCGCACTGATATCGATCAGAAAAATGGTATCGATCCTCTAACTCCTTGAGTATAATACCAAGCGCCGATACTGCTAGGACTTGTGATGCATCCATATATCTATCCATAAAATTTCATTGCCAGATAATTCTGATGACATATCGGTATATTTATTGAATGTTTGGATCGATCCCACTATTGCACCGAACGTTTTTTTTTTTGTATTTTTTTTTCTGCCAGGAAACTAGAAATCATCCGAAAAGCACGAATGTAGACGTCCCGCTTTAGTTCTCAGCTCATTTGGAGTGACACGTATCCAGCATATGGCTTTGTTTACACGGGCGGAACACATGAAACGAGCCGCTCACCCTGCACGTAAATATTAAATTACATTTGGCAACCAATTACAGATCGCTTCTAACGAGAAGTGCAGAAACAGTCATTACTTTGCATACATTGTGTATACACGGTGCAAAGCATGAGATGATACACAAATTCATGTCAATATCACTTTCTGTGAGTACCAACAGAATCTGAATAAGAGTAACGTACTATATTTTTGTGCTAAAGAAGCGGTGTCCAAACTATGGCACCAGGGCCATTTGCGGCCCTCTCGCTTTTTTTTTTTTAATTTATTTTTGCATTCCGTATCGTTTTAATACACAAATATGAGTTTAACTACTGATAACATTTCTCTTCATTACATAGTATTGAATGAGGATAATTCATTTTTACAAGCAAAACGTTTGGCTCTGTGTCATGGTACGAAAAGTGAAAATATCACATGAATGATTCTAAAGTAACTGGATAATAATAGTTAATTTAAAAACAGATCGCTCCAATTTTAGTCCTGAATGTAGATATGAAATTAAGATGCAATTCAATGTAGGCGATGATATTTGATATTATAGTTTATTTATGTATATTCAAGTAGCCGTTTTTCAACAAGCACATTCATGTTCGGTATAAATAAAAACGTTCTAATCGAATGAAATTAGCGTGTTTGCTAAATTAGCGTGAAAAAAAATCACACTGGCCCTCGAATCCTTCGAATTTTTCTAAATACGGCTTTTAAATTAAAAAAAATTGGTCACCTCAGCTATAAAGTATTTAGGTATAAATATACAGTATATTCGATGTGATATGCCAGTGATCTTTCAACCCTTTTTTTCTGTTTGAGTCCAAAGCATTTTTTATGATTGAAAAACAACATTTGTAGTGGTATTTTATTCAGCTAGATCATTTGTATTCTTTCCTGGATTATACATCATTAATGACAATTCACAGCTGCACAAAACTTGCAACATTTTGCAAAGGAGGCACTGTAACAAAAGGTTGCCTCATGTTCCAATTAATGTGCTCTTAATTTGAAAAGCATTAAAAAGCATAAAAATAGATTTTCTGATCTGCAGATACCTTGGTATAAATAATATACCTCCATTTAAAAACCACTGTATTATGCAATATACTTTATAAATATTAGAGAACGAAAAAATCATGCAGAATATGAATGTGATATGTAAAGTAAACTGTGATTATATACGTTAAAAATTAAGTAGGAAACAGAAATTAAGTTGTTTTTATTTTTTCGTCCCTTATAATTCGTTATCAGCAGTTGAGAAAATTGAAGGTTTTATAGTGCACAAAATACGGTACACTGAATAAATACAAGTGTCAGCTATGGCATGAAATAATCTGTTAAACATGAATAATACAAATATTAATGTTTAATAGGTTTAGGTAGCCTGGGCTGATTCTTCTACCGCATTGATTTAAATGAGGTTAACCTGCGCTATTATCCTGTATTATTATGCATTATCTAGCCGCCAGCAATTGTTTTGCTTACTAATAACATTGAATGTTTAGATCATATTTACTGTATTATAAGGCGCACCGGATTATAAAGCACAATTAATGACATATTTTAAAACTTTTTCAATCGCAATATAGTAATACTCAAAGTAATAACGATAATAACTCAAATAAGAACTCTAAACTCTCAATAGCATAATAACTCAATGTCAATATTATTATTCAACTGTAAACACACAAAACAAACAGGTAAAGCTTACTTTAATTAATTCCAATCTCGATATTGATCTATATATAAGGCACATCTGATTATAAGGCGCACCATCAACTTTTAAAAAAGATAAGGTGCGCCTTATAGTGCGGAAATTACGGTAATTTGATTTGCTTCGTACAGAAGGAACGTGACGTCATCAAGACGGCATGATGAAGTGTACCTCATCTTTGTGGGTTTTATACTTTTTTTCCATAACGTCTTAAAAGATATTCCATTCCTTTGCCGGGATCGGGATCGTATAATGAGCCATTTTTTCCGTATTGCATAGCAGCGCCGCTAATGTCACAGACGATATGGGCATATAAAGCATAAGCATGGGAAATGGCCTTATTACCGAACATTAAAGCTCATTTTACCCCCAGCTGTTTTCCGTTTCAATGTCACGTCGTCCGCAGCGAAAAATGTCAGACTGCGTGTGACGGTTTTGTTTTTTTAGCCCCGTTCTCACCGCGGGAGCGAAGGGACTAGCGTGCGGTCGTAGCTGAAGGGCTTCGGTGTCGATAATCAGCGGATGGCGCATTAATAATTCATGTCTCTTCCTACGATCCCCCTTTAGTTTTCCTACGATAAGACGCCGGAGACCAATGTTGTTCTTTACGTGAAGGACAAGGTGCTGGGCAAGAAGATGGACAGCACGCTCAACGGTACGTCGCCGCATTTTAATTAACGCCGCAGTCCGCTTGGCAGAGTGCGGAGACCTCAGCCAAGGCACGTTACCGCTGAAATGACTTCATTAAGATCGTATCGTTAGCGATTATTATCATTAGCGGAACCACAGAACTTTTTAAGTTGTTTGCTTGTGTCGCTCAATTTTGACGCAAATTTGGGTTAGGTTTTACGCAAATGCTGTTTTATAAACCAAATCGTGTCAAAAGGGAACCGACCCAACTTTTTAGTATGGGTGAGTCCATTTTCTTACACAATTTGGGTTATTTTGGATTTTAAGTATAATTTTATTGAAAATAATTCTGGATGAAATGAAATGAAATGGACTAATCCATTTTTTCAAGTAAAACTAATAAGTTAAAAATTTAGGATGGTCCCATTTCAACCTAATTTGGCTTATTTTTGACCCAACTGTTTTTGAGTGTGTTTTCACAAAGGTCATTTAATTTTTTCAAAATAAGTTTTGAAAAAAAAATAACCCAAATTGGGTAAAAAATAAAGTAACCCAACGTAAAATTAACATCTGTAATTAAAAATTTAGGATGGTCCCCGTTTGACCCAATTTGGCTTATTTTTGACCCAACTGTTTTTGAGTGTGTTTTCACACTAAAAGGTCATTTAATTTTTTCAAAATAAGTTGTCAAAAAAAATAACCCAAATTGGGTAAAAAAATAAAGTAACCCAACGTAAAATTAATATCCGTAATTAAAAATTTAGGATGGTCCCATTTTGACCCAATTTGGCTTATTTTTGACCGAGCTGTTTTTGAGTGTTTTAACAGACATTTTTCACACTAGAAGTTCATTTAATTTTTTCAAAGCAATTCAAACAAAAATTGGGTCAAAAATATAGTAACCCAACCTAAAATGAATGTCTGCAATTAAAAATTTAGACTGGTTCCCTTTTGACCCAATTTGGCTTATTTTTGACCCAGCTGTTTGTGACATTTTTCACACTAAAAGGTAATTTAATTCTTTCAAAGCAATTTTTTTTAAATCACCCAAATTGGGTCAAAAATATAGTAAGCCAACATTAGGCTGGTCCCCTTTTGACCCAATTTGGCTTATTTTTGACCCAGCTGTTTTTGAGTGTTTTTAACGTGACATTTTTCACATTAAAAGGTAATATAATTTTTTCAAAGCAATTAAAAAAAAAAACAATTGAGTCAAAAATATAGTAACCCAACGTAAAATGAATATCTGCAATTAAAAATTTAGACTGGTCCCCTTTTGACCCAATTTGGTTTATTTTTGACCCAGCTGTTTGTGTGTATGTGTTTAACTGACATTTTTCACACTAAAAGGTCATTTCTTTCAAAGCATTTTTTAAAAAAATAACCCAAATTGAGTAAAAAATATAGTAACCCAACGTAAAATGAATATCTGCAATTAAAAATTTAGACTGGTCTCCTTTTGACCCAATTTGGCTTTTTTTTGACCCTACTGTTTTTGAGTGTATGTTTTGACCCGTCATTTTTCACACTCATTTCACGCATTTGAGTAGGGTCAAAAATGGTGAAAGACAACTTTTGGGGTACAACGAATAACTTCAAAATTTACGACGGTCCCCTTTGAAGCCAGTTTGGGATTTATTTCTCGACTTTGCGTTCCAGTGACGCTGTACAACTGCTCGGTGGGGCGAGAGGACTGCAGCCTGTGCAAGAACGCCGAGCTCAAGTACAGGTGCGTGTGGTGCGCCCGGCGCCACGCGTGCGTGTACGAGCAGCTGTGCGCTCACGACGGCGAGGACCCCCACCACGCCGAGTGCCCCGCCCCCCAGATCACCAAGGTGAACCAATACGTTTGAACCGCAGTTTTCACCAGCCGTTGATATCACACAAACAAATATTAGTAAGAAGCCAGGATTGGATAATCAATGGCGGCTGTTTATTAAATGTCGTCCTTGTCTGAAAGCGCGAGTTTGTTTCTCCTTGAGGCCCCGGCGAGCGCGTCGGATCAATTTTTTTTTTTTTTTTCCTTTCTTCGGTTCTGTCTTTTTATCATTTGGAGAAAACGGAGAAAAAGCCCGTCGGTAATTGCGCCAGACCTTAACATGGAAATGCTTGCATTCATGCTTGCATGTTCCGATGTCTGCCGGCTTACCCAAGGCCAAACAAACAGGCAGCATCCTTTTTTTTTTTTTTTTTTTTTTTTAATGATCCACTGTTTACCTTTAAATGCAATTTTCATTTGTGTTTTCCAGTTTAGAAAGTTGTATGTTCAACTGGGAAACTGGGAAAGTTTGTTTTATAAATATGCTGAATTAGATCATTTTTTTAATCATAAATAAACTTATGATTTTACAAAAACAAGGTTGAATTTAAAAAAAAATTGAGGTTTCGATTCTATGAGAAAAATAATAAATGAGAAAATTCGAAAAATAATCAATTAGAATAAAATAAAATAAAAATACAGAAAAAGTGCATCCCTGTCTTAGCGCACACATTGAGTTTGTTTCATAAATATGTTAAATTAGATCAATTTTATAGTAATAAATAAACTTATGATTTTACAAAAACAAGGCTGAATTTTTCTAAAAAAAAAATCTATGTTTGGATTCTATGAGAAAAATAATAACTGAGAAAATTAGAAAAAATATATATATATTTTATTATTATTTTTTTTAGAACAGATCTGACACTATGTTGATGACATTTTGTGGACAATATTGAATTTAATCAGACACTGATTGCATGTTTTTTTTTTTTGTTCTCACTGAAAAAAAGGTTGGACTGTACTGGCCGATACCAGCCTGATTTTTACCTATCAAGTACTCATGAAGGCTGCCGATACCACCCACTGATACTATTCAGTGCCAGCCATTTTCCGACCCTCCTTTACCTCAATACATGTAAACAAATAAATAAAAACGCCAATTAATGCTTAAGATTGAATGTTTAGTCTCATGAAAGAAAAAATACGTAACATCACAAAAATTTGAAATTGCCGCGTTGTTTTGTTCGTGCAGATCATCCCTCGTTACGGGCCGCTGCAAGGTGGCATCGCCATCACAATTCACGGCTCCAACCTGGGAATTCGCAAGGAAGACATTGAACACATCACCGTGGTCGGGGAGCCCTGCATTCACCAGCAGGACAAATACTCCGTCTCCACCAGGTAACGACTAACCAGAATTTATTTCACAATTAAAAGAGGACAAATGTAATGTTTTGACAAAACCAAAAAAAAAAAAAATACATTTGGTACATTGATTTTTCTAGATGTTAGAATACTGCACCAAAACAAAAGTAACATCCCTGTTTGCTTTTACTCGTAGAGAGTGCCCCCTACTGGTGAATAGAATAGCAGTTTAAACTCAAAATCAAAACTTTGATAGCATCTTCTTCTAACTTCCTTTGTTTACTTGAACATTGCCCTCTGGTGGCAAGTAAAAAACTGCAGATAAGCCTCACTGGACTATCAGCTGCAGGGTTCAAAGCATGAGCAAAAGTAGCGACTTTTAGTACGAAATTTACGGTAAAGGCAACTTTCTATTTAATCTAATACCTACTTTGAAATAAGGCAAGGTATACCGATACTTTCTCTGATCCTCAAGTAAATTTTTTTTTGATAAATAATTTTTTTAATGAATTATTTTTTTTTCCCCAATTTGCTGTCTAGGTTTGTTTTAAATCAGCTACATAAACGTCCATTTTTGTGTCGGTGACAGGAGTAAATTTTCTTTATAACACTTCTATAAATTCTAAATATTATATAATACATAAAATACATAATACATCAAAATAATAATTCAATGATAATAAAAATAATAATTATTGTATGATAGTATTTGAATGATAAAGCTAATATCACAATATCGGCCTCCATTGCGAGTACCAACAACATGAAATAAGGTCGGGTTATTTACCGATACTTAGTGTCAATACTCAGCCATCCCGAGGTGTGATTTTGATCAAACAAGAATTTACAGGGAAAAATATCACATTTTATAAGAATAAGGTTGTGATATCTGGAGATTAAAGCCTTAATAATTAAAAAAAAGAGAGAATAAGATTTTTTGATGCTAAGAATGCTAAGAAATAAGATTTTCATACATGCTGTTAAGTATTTTCTTTTTTTGTTCCCCTTCCGCCATTTTGCCAGCGTGGTGTGCGAGATCGGCCCCGTGGCCCCCGACAAGCAGTTCTGGGGCCAAGTGGACGTGGAGGTGAAGGGCGGGAAGAGAGGAACCTCCTCCATGTTCTTCACTTACAGGGTAAGCGCCGTAAATCTCAGCTCTTGCCTCCTCCAGCACGGAAAGATTTAGTGCGCTGCTGCAAGCTTTTAGTTGATTGCAGTTATTTCTTGCGCTCAGTGTTATAAAAAAAAAAAAAAGATAATAAAATGTGTCCCCGGTAATGGAAAGTCTCGCTGCAGAGCGCCAACTTTCAGCCCAAGGGTCGTCATTTTACGAGAATAAAGTTGAAATATTTAAAAACATTGGTGATGTTATGCTAAAAAGCTATGTGGTGTTTATATTTTACGATAAAAACATATTTTTTTTACCAAATGAAATACTATGATCCTCATTACTTTTTATTTGATTTTGAAATTTTTTTATTAACCATTATGTGAAATATGCAAGTAATTGAATTAACGGAATTTTTTTCCAAAATGGGGACAATATAATATTAACATATAATATTAACAAGGAGTTGTATTTTTTTTTTATCAATATTTTTCAACCCTATTTTAATAAAACTCTCGAAAAAAAAAGTGGGAAAATATAAACAACTTCTCAACAAGAATAATTTGAACCCTTTTTGAATGAACCACTTGAAAAACATGGAAAAAATATCAACAAGTGACCATAAATTTCGGACTATAAGCCGCATTGGGTTATAAGCCGCAGGGTTCAAACCATGAGAAAAAAGTCTAGATGTTTAGATGTTAGTTTAGATGTTTGGATTCGTTCACAAAATAAACATAAATATATCTTTGGGGTTAGTTCATCAGTAAAGTAATGAAGATTTTTTTTGAAGGAAATTTGCTTAGCTGCTGCCCACTCCAGCTCGTTTTTCAGGCCGCCTCGCTTTTCAACCCGCCGTCGACGTCTCCGGCGGCGCTAAAGCTTCTTCCCGGGGGAGTTCTCGACACGGGAGTGTTTGCTGGGCAAATGTGCGGGAAAAGCTTCCGACGAGCGCAAAACGGAGGGCGCCGATCTCGTTGGCGTTGTGTTTACCTGGGGTTTCGTATTGCCTCTGCGTGATCTCGCTCCCGCGTTCCCTCGCCAGAACCCCATCCCCGAGACGGTGACGCCCAGCCGCGGGCCCAGAGCCGGAGGCACCCTCATCACGATCCGCGGACGCTTTCTGGACACCGGCAGCAAGGAGGACATCCAGGTTACGGTCGGGGACGTGGCCTGCGCTGTGTAAGGCTTTGCGCTCGCTCAATATTACCCCTAATACACACACATATATATATATATATATATATATATATATATATATATATATATATATATATATATATATATATATATATATATATATATATGTATCAAAATATCAATGCAACAAAAGTAATTTTATGAGGCAAACACATTCTAACTTGATGTGAATCATGTCAAAATATTACAAGAATATGACGTAGCAATTTTCTCTAAACTGTGTCGTTGAAACACAAGAAGGAAGTTTAAAAGACAAATGCTGTCATTTGAATTCTGAAGTCTCACAAGATTGTTTGGAAAATTCATGGTAGTGATTTGAATGCGGGATAATAATTGAGTCAAGTTGTCATTTAGCTAAAAAAAACGTTGTCATAACCTAAAATTTTCCTTCACCTCATCAAAATAGAGAACCAACATCCGTCTGAAATTAGCGTCATCATACTTACCGGTGCGTAATATCGCACAGAATCTTTTGTTTTTATTCCCCGGAAACGACCTGGACTGCGGCGTCCCGCGACAACAGCGATCGCCCGTGACATTTGGGGAGCGGTAACGGGCGAAAATAACGAGCCGGGGAAGATTTAACAAGCCGTCGGCCCGTTTCCACTTCGGCCCTCGCCGACCTCTCACCCGCCGCCGTCGAGATTCCTCCCCCGCCGCCGTTGAGATCCCTCCCTCCTCCTCCCCCGCCGCGGACAGGGAGCACTTTGGAGAAGAAATCACCTGCAGGACCAGGAGGTACGCGGCGGATAAGGTGCCCTCCGACCCGCTGGCCGTCACCGTCAAGTACGGGAGGATCGCCGTCACCCGCGTGGCCGCCGCCTTCCAGTTCTTGGAGAACCCCGCCGTGCTGGAATACCAGCCCAAAAGCAGCTTCGTCTGGTGGGTCCCGCTCGCTTCGCTCAGCCGCTAACACGCTCACTCAGTCACCCCTTCGCTCTCGGAGTCACTGTCTCACTCACGGCTACTCACCCGCCGCGAACGTCTTGCTCGGCAACTAAACTATCTATCTATCTCGTTCGCTCGCTCGCTCACTCGGTCGCTGTTTAACTCAATCAAGTGTCGCAAGCTCATTAACACACTAAAAATTCAAAATTTCAACTCATTCACTCACTCACTTTTCATCACTGAATTACTCACTGTCACTAGATCACTGAAGTGAGTGAGTGAGTGAGTGATGACAGGTTTTTTTAATTTAAGGAGCTTGCGAGTGAGTCGTGATAAAGTTTGCTGAATTTTAAGTTTGTGAAAGCGAGGGAGTGAGTGTGTGATGAATTTGACAAGTTTTAGTGAGTGAGCGAGTTACTGAGTGAGTGGGTGATGAATTGGTGAATTTTTAGTTTGTGAGTGTGATGAATTTGAGAATTTTTAGTTAGTGAGTGAGTGAGTGAGTGTTAGTGATGAATTGCTGGATTTTAAGGTTGAGAGTGAGTGAGTGAGTGAGTGATGAATTGCTAAATTTTGAGTGAATGAGTAAGTGAGTAAGTGAGTGAGTGAGTGAGTGAGTGAGTGAGTGAGTGAGTGAGTGAGTGAGTGAGTGATGAATTGCTGGATTTTAAGGTTGTGAGTGGGTGAGCGAGTGAGTGATGAATTGCTGAATTTTAAGTGAGTGTGTTGAATTTGACAATTTTTAGTTTGTTAATAAGTGAGTGATTGCTGAATGTTAAGTTTGTGAGTGAGTGAGTGGGTGAGCGAGTGAGTGATGAATTGCTGAATTTTAAGTGAGTGTGTTGAATTTGACAATTTTTAGTTTGTTAATAAGTGAGTGATTGCTGAATGTTAAGTTTGTGAGTGAGTGAGTGAGTGAGTGAGTGAGTGAGTGAGTGAGTGAGTGAGTGAGTGAGAGTGAAGAAATATGTACGTGAAATTTAAGTTAATGAACTTTAGCGTTTAGTGAATGAGTGGTTGGATGTGTTTGTCTTTTAAATTTGTGAATGAACTTTTTAGAGTATTAGAGTGAACGTGTGAATCCAAGAGAGGGACTTAAGAGTTTTAGTTCCAAGTATTTAACGTGCTTATGTGTTTCTTAATTAGTGAGTTAATAATGAGTGAGTGTTTTTTTTTTTTTGTTTTGTTTTTACAAGTTTGTTAGTGAGAGATTTTTTTTTTTTAATAGTAAAAAAATCGGGCTAAAACCGCAACGGAATTCCCTTTGGCGATCCTGCCCGCCGCCATCCCCGCGGATGTTAATTGCAAGACGGCTTTTGCGCGCGTTCCTTTGTTCGCCGCCGTCTCCCACCTGACCCCCGATGCAATTTGTAAGCCTGCCCGCGCGTGTCTGTCGTCACGTTCGCTCCGCAGCGGCGGGAGAAACATCGTGGTGACCGGCTCGGGTTTCGACATCATCCAGAGAGCCGTCATGACGGTCCAGGGGGAAGACAACTCCACATCATTTGAGGTGCGTGCGCGCGCGCGCCATCCATTTCTTTTTCCGTTCCCCATAATTATCTGCACCATCCTCCCCATTGTCCCCATCTATCCGTTCCCCGCCAATCGTCATTTCTCCCTCGCTTCATTTTCTCTCATGAATGCGTACTTCTTTTTTTTTTTCCTATTTCTCAAAATCCCTCCCCTTCCGTCCGTCCGTCCCGCGGCGGTGATTCATTCAGACCCCGTCAAGCGTTTCTCCCGCCGACACATTTCCCGTCCCCCCCCCGCCTTCGATCCCGACAGATTACTTAAGCCAGTATTACCTCATCTTACTTCCCGGTCCATAAATCCTCATAAGACGTCGCCCCGCCAGCTTAAAAAAAAAAAATGGCGGCGGGGCGGACTTAAAAGCGGCTCGGACGTCCTCCGGTGTTAGCGGCCCAAAAGCGTTGATCGTTTCCTTTACTGGGCTCGATTTAATGGCGGTATTAAGGTTCGCCGGAGATTATGCGGCCGCCTGGTTCTTTATCGCCGACGGCCGACTTTTGTGTTGCCAAGGCCGGCAAACACAAGTGGCCGAGATGCGTGTTATCTCAAAGGCCTCGCACGCTCACCTTCTTAAGCTTCTTTTGCTTTAAGGCCTTCCACTGAGCGCAAATATTTACACTCCATTTTTGGGCCGGGAGAAACATACGCACCGCGTCTTACCGTGATAATAAATGTATTTTTTTTTTTCCGTTATCCAAATACAATATTTCAAAAGTTTTTCCTATACCTGGGAATGGGGGGAAACCATGCCCGCAATGAAAACAAAAATCTAGCATTTATTCATTTGTTTGTTTGTTTGTTGAGTTCAGTTGTATTTAACTTTACAATTCAATACAATTGCATAGCAAAATTTAACCTTTATTTAACCTTTATCTAAATTTTACCTTTAACCCTCTCAGAAAGTGCCGGTCAAAAACGAGCATATTATGGATAGATTCATATTTTGAATGGGATTTCACAAGATTGCGTACCTAATGTTTTGGTCCGGGAAAAGATGTTCCGGAAGGGCGCATTGCACCCTCTCCGAAGCAGATGGTGATAGAAGCCATGACGGTGTCGGTGTGAAATTCTGCCGCCACTGTCGCTGACTTGTTGAACTCGCTATGTTGCTGCGGGAAGCACAATGTTGGGTGACAAAAATAACACTTCCTCAGTCTGTTTATTGTTTGAAAAAAAAGGAAAGAAATGAGAAGGCCGTAAAGATTCTAATAGTATGATAATGAGCAAAAATTGTATCACGGGATTTCAATTGAAACTCTAAAATGTATTTTTTTTAATTATTTGGTTAAATAGTAGCATTTTTCTCCATTAAACAAAATGTATTTTGTTGGGGTCCATTTTTAAATAGAATAAAGGAAGGGGAAGAAAAACGCTGAAACTGGCATTTCGTTGCCTTCAAAGAGGCGGCTCGTTGACTCAATTTAGCCAATTTATAAGCACTGGAAAAAAATAACACCTCGTCAGTCTGTTCGTTGTTTGGGAAAAAAAAAAATGAAAAGAGAACGTGCTATAGATGCAAACAGTATAATAATGAGCACTAATTGTATAACAGGATTTAAATTACAACCAGAAATTGTCCTTTTTTTCACTATTTGGTTAAATGATAGCATTGTTCTCCATTAAACACAATGTATTTTGTTAGGGAATATTATGAAATAAAATAAATAAAGGAAGAGGGAAAAAATGCAATTGGTATCTCATTACCTTCAAAGAGGCAGCTGGTTGACTCAACTCAGCCAATTGGTTTTTGCCCTGTTTATAAGTCCCCTAAAAAAAAAAAAAATCAAACAATAGTCCATCACAATTAACAGACACTAATAGCTGTTACTGAAAATGTGACTTTTATAAAAGCTCTTTTTTTTATTTTAAATAGATTTTGTAGTACCTGCAATATAATATCACAATACCCTTTGTATTTGTTTTTCAAAATAAAGATTTTTCATGATTCATGTTCGTACTCATTTGTGCCCACCGTGGTGGACATTTGGTCTCATAAGGTTCAGCAAACCTTTTTTAACAAAATTATTCTGAAAGTCCTCCCAACAAAAACAAGGATTGGAGTTTTGTATTTTCATTTACCGTATTTTCCGCACTACAAGGCGCACCGGATTATAAGGCGCACCCTCAATTAATGACATATTTTAAAACTTTTTCCATATATAAGGCCCACCGGATTATAAGGCGCACCCTCAATTAATGACTTATTTTAAAACTTTTTCAATCACTATATAGTAATACTCAAAGTAATAACAATAATAACTCAAATAATAACTCTCAATAGCATAATAACTCAATGTCAATATGAGCAACCTTGTTCAACTGTAAACACACAAAAGAAACAGGTAAAGCTTATTTTATCACTTCATTTCCCATCTACCAATCCCAATCTCAATATTGATCCATATATAAGGCGCACCTGATTATAAGGCGCACCATCAGCTTTTAAAAAAAAATTTGGCTTTTAGGTGCGCCTTATAGTGCGGAAAATACAGTACTTGTTTTTCATTTAACGCTAATATTTCCCATTTTAACTGCCGACCACTGGCTCCAAATATGGTTTATCAGCCTCCTCGGCCGCTAATGATCGCGTGGTTATCGAAAAACATATGGGTGCGCCTGTAATTGGATGACTGTGATATTATTCTTATCAAAATTGACCTTGGTAATGAAGCTTATGTACATGTTAAATATCATAAGTTTTCCCTGCATTAAACACACACCGTCATCCTTTACAGCATAAATGGAGGCTCGCCTGTTTAACGATAGCTAATATACCGCCTCGTATTCTTTTAATAGCGTTTATGTCTTCCTAATCTATATTATTGTCCACTTACGACGTTTGGGGCGGCAGGTGGCCCACGAGAAGAACGACACGGTCATCCAATTCCGCTCGCCGCCGGTCAACGACTCGCTGAGTCCCGCCGCCAGGACGTACGTCAAACTGGACAACTGGGAGAAGGAGCTGAGGAATTTCGACTACCACCCGGACCCCGTCTTCTACGAGCTGCCCAAAAGGGTTTTCACCGAGGCCAGCATCATCATCGTCACCGTGAGTCATCGCCGAATACGATTGTTGATGTGGCGCTTGGGATGCGGCGGCGCTTTTAGGGTTTGTTTTTTTTTTCTGCTGAGTCACCGTTTTGAGAAAAATGGAAAGTGGGGGCGATCGTATAATAGCCGCGGGTTTATTGTTTTTCTCGCTCGACGGGGCCCTTGTTTGGGAAGTCCAATGATGTGTTTCCCGCAATTAGGCTTTTAATGTTATCGCGTCCCGCCTCGTCGTTCCGTAAAGTTGAAGGATCCATTCAAGGGGACGTCAAGTCATGTATAATGCGTTTTATTTTGGTGACTTCCTGTCTCCTTTGTGCTTCTTATTTAAATGCACGCGTCTCCAAGGGATTACCGTTCAAGACCATTTTAATCAGTCTTGTGCCTTCAAATGCAAAGGATTAAAAGGCTGATTAAAGGTAAACACAGAATTACAAGTAAAATGTTCAATGGGAGTGTTTATTTTTGATGTATATATTCTCTTAAATCAACCTTTCTACTTTTTAAGACACAAGATGACACAACACACCAATTTCACAGTAATATATATATTATTCTGCCCTCGCTAACGTTTCAGCTAGCTAGGCAGATAGTCAACTCCTTCAAAAAACACCTGTTGGTGATTCTTCCCCTTTTTAATCACTTTAGATGCTTTAAGTAGGTGTAAAACTGAAACAAGAAAAACATAAAAACTATTTACATGCTGCGGCAAATAAAATACAACAAAGTAACTAGCCCACTTGAATGCCGCATGACATAGCACGAGGTTAGACAAGCATGCTAACAGTCGCGAGCTAATGTGCTATCCGCTAGCTCGATGCTAATCGCTAACTCGACGCTAATACCCATAAGCGAACTGATTTCCCCCGTCTTTATGATACAAACATTCAAATAATAACCCCAACAAACGTGTACAACTCTAAACATAACAAACATATATACATACAGTACAAGCATTCCCTTCTTGCTCGATGGGAAAACAGGAAGTGCACAATGCAACAGGATCCGGTTGTCCTTTCACATTCACGCAAACTTTTAAATAAACGAAACGAACAGTTTTGTAACAACAGAAACTGTACAATGGCTCATAAGGAGCCAGAACATAACACATTAAACCGTTTAAAAAATGTTGATTTGATAATCGATTAGGAATTAATTGATTAATTTTGAGAGATCTAAATCATGTATGCTTGTTTGTGCAAGTTGGTAATAAATAATGAATGTTATTTATCAAACATAACCCATCAATTTCTAACTTGGAGCAGCGGAAATGCAATTTTGCAATCTTCCAGCAAAGAGTGCCACCTACAGGAACAAAAATGATCACAAGTGGTTCATGAAGCTCCAGTTGCGCTTCCCTTCTCATCTTATAGTCACACACAGACAGCACATGAAAAGGGGAAATTTTCCACTCGAGAAGCCGAGCCCGATATTCTAACGACCCGACTAAATGTGCTGCTGGATAAGTTCTTGACTAATTAGCCCAGCTCTGGCGGCTTATTGACTGCTGTAAATCAGTGTCGGGGGCGTGGGGATGAACCTTAATGTCTCCTCATAAGCCTTTCTTTGTGTAAACATACTTAATGCAAATTAGTCATGCCTTCATCATCCTCCAGAAGCCATTAGTGGACGTGAAGGCCCGACTTCTGTCTGCCGAGTTTACCAACACAACTTTCTGATCTGATGCGGTCAAGCCGTTTGTCTAAAGGAAGACATTTACAAAGAACATCCTTGTACTTAATAAGCTCAATTTTATGTGTGTATATATATATATATATATATATATATATATATATATATATATATATATATATATATATATATATATATATATATATATATATACACACACACACACACACAGTGGACCCCCGAGTTACAGGATCCCTGTCTTACATTTTTTTCATGTTGCTATGTGGAATACTGAGTGTTTTTCGTCCCGTCTTGATGGTATTTTCCCCGCTTTGCGACAAAAAAAACTGGCATGACCCTAAGGGGGTTGGCTGTATTTGTGTTGTTTTGTCTCCATCTGCTGGCGTTTTTAGGTAATTGCACTTATTTACTATTGCGTAAAGCTGCTTCCATGCAACGCGTCACTACAATGCTGGTCTGCTATTGGTCAGCCTCACTCGTTTCAAAATGGCAGAACAGCAAAGCTTTGTTCTATCGCGAGTGGTTACAAAATCATATTTATAGTGCATTTTACTGCTTAATTCAAACTTGATTGGGTTTGTCATGAGTTTCAAGATTGCTAGTGATGTTAAAAAGAGAAGTAAGAAAATTATTTATATGGAAACGAAACTGGAGATGATAAAGAAATACGAAGCTAGCCTAGCCTAGGCTAGCCTTACTAGGGAATATGGGCATAACAAGCGCCACTCAAAGGTAAATAAATCCTTTATGATGACTTCTGATTGTATACATGTATATTATATATACATAGCACTCTATACTATTTTGGTACCAATTTTTAATATGTATGGCCAATTTTCATGTTTTTACCCAGGGTTCTAAATGCATTAGCTATTTAACATAGGTTTGGATTGCCCGCCATATGGTGAATTCGCCTTACGAGACACACACATACAGACAGTATTTATTTTCTTTTTTTTTTTCGAATTTATCACCGTGTGTTTTGCAGGGTCGCGGTTTCTCCAAAGCCATGACGGCCAAAGAAGCTCAGGCCTTCGTGGGAGACGTTCCCTGTCTGGTCAACACGCTCCAGGACGACAAGCTGTTCCTGGACCCGCCCTCCACCAAGCCTCGCGCTCGGTCCCGGAGACACCGCCGCGATACTCGGCCGGAGCTCCTTGATCTCATGGTCAGAAACTCATTTTTCCTCCCATCTTTTTTTTCTTCATTTGGTAATAGCTTTACTTTTTGAATTTCGAAGGGTGCGTCCTATATTTGGGGAATTTTATTTCGTGCGCGGCCCAGTACCAGTTGATCCATGGACCCCTACCGGGCCGCGAACCGCTGGTCGGGGACCCCCTTGTAGATAGGCGTCAATGGCACTTGAGTGCTGAAAATTAACGTATCGTAACTGTCAATATTTCACAATCTTGCAGCGGCGGCGATGATGGCCGCCGTCGGCTCGGCTTTCGCTGAGCTATTGTTTCATTTTGGCCGCCGTATGAAAAAGCGCGGGATGTTTCCTAGCGAAAATTCGCCTGGTATAAGTGTCAGACGCAATACAGCCGCGGATTTGTTCACTCTATAGTCGCGGCACTTTTAGAAGTCCTCTCGACGATTCAGCGAAAAAAGAAAAAAAACAAGTGCGGGGCAATTATGTAGATTGCCCCATCCTTGGCTGCTTTTCAAATTTACCCCGATCGAAGCAGGGTGAACGTACTTGATAATAAGATTCCGCGCTCATTTTTTTTTTTTTTTTTTTTTCCCCCGCAGATCAAGTTTGGCAAAGGGGAGTGGGTAGTGGGCTCGGTGCAGTACGAGACCAAAAACGATTTGTCGCTCTACATCATCATCCCCGCCGTCGTCGTGCCCATGCTGCTCATCATTGCAATCTCCGTCTATTGCTACAGGTAAGACATTGTGATCAGCACTGTCAAGTGCTGTGCACTATTGGTGTCCAAACTGTGGTCCGGGGGGCCGTTTGTGGCCCGACGCCTATTTTTAAGCGGCCCACAATGCAAACCGACTGCTACTAAATGTATATGCCTAGATGTCCTCACTTCTGCAAAATGTCCCCATAATGTCGGTAGAAAACTCAAAGCGGTCTGCACAAGTATAGACATTTGTACAGCGTGTGATTTTATTATTTGCGTTTAATTGAAATAAAAAAAAAATCAATTTGATGCAACATTAAATTGTATCTAAAAATTCAAACGATAGAATAATCAATTCTAAAATATTTATTAGTGACAGTCCTATTACATCTATCCCTAGGGCTATGTGAAATTTTAAGTTTTTATATAATTTCATGTCGTAAAAGGAACAGTACATTTGTATTTTCAAATTAAGAACCAATGAATTGGAACATGATGAAAATTGAATGCTAAAAGGTTTTGTGCAAAAACGTTAAATGCCATAATTGTCATCATTTTTATGCAGATGCGCAGTGTCATTCCGTGCTGCAATTTTTTTTTTTTAATTATTAAAAACGATTTTTTTTCTAATTTTGTCTCTGGTTAGTTCTGTGTTGTCAAAAAACCTGCAAATTTTTGTTGCTCATTTTATCCAAAGTAAAGGTAGATGTTTGCAAATTTTATTTTGATTCAACACAATACGAATAATATTATTACATATACTATTATTATCTATGCGATTAGTTGCTGATTGATTTATTGACAAACTTTACAAACAATGATTTGCGATAAGGTCAAGTTTATCTTTTGCTTCTTCTTGCTTATGAATGTATTATTTTTCCTCTCTCAGAGGCTCCAGTTGCTGATTTATTTCGTCGTGTTTTTGGCTGCACGACACGATATCAAAAGGAAGTAATCATAACAATAATGCTAAGTGCGTCTCGTAAGACTCATTTGACACAACGCAAAAATCAATCGGAGTGGCGGAGTGAAACAAAAGCAAATATTTGGACACCGCCTAGCTATGTACAACAGGAGGATTTAGGAAATGAGCATTTTAACAGGAAGCGTAATCCCTCACCGTTTCACTGTTTGTCTGTGTGTGTGTGTTCCTGTGCCTCTATACTTGTGAGAACCTCTTAGAGTTTTCTACCAGCACTGTGAGGACATTTAGGCCAGTCCTTACTTGTTCAGACCAAAACTTGTCTTTGGAGCAGGAGTGGGCAAACTTGGTCTTTCGAGGGCAACATACAGAACAATCGAAGAGCAAATCAAAGGCCTCATTATTTTATTTTTTCTTATATTATTTGATTTTTTTATATGGTGCAGTTTTTGTTTTTTAATTGTGACCTGAACAGATTTTATAATGCGTGTAAGTTTGAATTTGATGAGATTTTGGGGTGGTCAGAAACCAACCAGAAATTATTTACAGCTGCACTGAATCACAATTGGATCCCATTTCTATTATCAGAACCAAAACAAAAGCATTACGTTGTAAGATTACCGTTAAAGTGGAAGAAATCATTTTGCTATGAAGAGAAATATTCTTACTAGTTTAGCAATTTTGCATATTTAGAAAAGCCCTCCAATATGTGCAAGACATTTCTTGTATGCAAATGAAATATTATGTTTATGTTGTGGGCCACTTAAAAATAGGCAATGGGCCACAAATGGCCCCCGGGCCATATTTTGGACACCGCTGTTTTAGAGTATATTTTGAATTGGGTTAGGGTGTGAGTTTAGGGTAAAGGTTAGGCAATCATTTCTGATGACCAAGCTTAGAATTAGGAGTAAGGAAATGTATTAAGTCAATGGATGTCCCCAAAAGTACAGTTGTACAAACGTGTGTGTGTGTACTTGTACGTCTATGCTTGTGAGGACCTCTTTTTTTCTACCGACATAGTTCAGACCTCTTTTTGAGGGTCAAGATTTGCTTTTAACGTATAGTTTTGAATTGGGTTAGGGTTAGCGAATCATTTCTGATGGATAATGTAAGGAATAGGGGCTAGGAAATGCATTGCGTCAATGGAGGTCCCTCACAAGTAAAGTCATACAAACAAGCGTGTGTATAGCTTTACAAATACGTATGTGTGTGTGCAGGAGGAAGAGCCAACAGGCCGAGAGGGAGTACGAGAAGGTAAAACACCAGCTGGAGAACCTGGAGGAGAGTGTGCGAGACCGCTGCAAGAAAGAGTTTACAGGTATGTGACAAGGAAACGGGCACTCCTACAAGACACGTGATCTGCTCCTGGCGCAACCATCGACCAATGAGGGCAGAAGTGTTAATCTACTCCCTCCCCGGAGTTGTATCTTGTATAAATAGTTTAGTATAGTGTAAATACTTTTCACTTTTGAAAAAAATCCGTACCCACGTGGGGGGGTTACTGTGTATATTACAAGTATGTATCTCAGCAGTACATTACTTATCGAGCAATTGCTTTTGTGCATCAGACCTGATGATTGAAATGGAGGACCACACCAACGACCTGAGCGAGGGTCGCATCCCCTTCCTGGACTACAAGACGTACACGGACCGCGTCTTCTTCCTGCCCTCCAAAGACGGCGCCAACGACGTGATGATCACGGGCAAGCTGGACATCCCCGAGGCTCGCCGGGCCACCATCACGCAGGCGCTCACCCAGTTCTCCAACCTCCTCAACTCCAAGACGTTCCTCATCAACGTAAGCGCGCGTTTTGTTCATTAGCAGCACTTGCTAGTCACGATTATTGTTATTGTTGGCGAGGAATGAAAAGTGCAATGTTTGAAGCGTATCAAAAGTGTATTAAATGGCAAACGCGTATGCAAGGTGCATAATGTCATTGAAGGCAGCAACCTGCGCTGAGCAAATGACACAAGATCCAGCATAAGCTCGACAAATTTCAAGCCTCAGATGAGATTTCTGGGCCCGAACATGTTCGAAGGGATTTTCCATTTAAAATTGAAAGTGCTGCCAAATGCCATGTCTGGAGCGGATCCAAATGGAAATGTGCTGTGATATTCCAGAGATTACGCTTTCTGGCGGCAGATTATCATTGAAAGTTTGCCCCCTGTGTATTATTATATTCCAAGACATATTTTATTTTTAGATTTTGGTTTATGTTGGTTTTAGTGTTGTTTTATAGTTTTGTTTTCGTTTCTGTAAGTATTATTATCTTGCATGAGTAATGTGAGGATTTTTAGCGACAGTTACATATGTACATATACATAGTATAAAGTATATATACATATATATGTGGTGTATATATATATATATATATATATATATATATATATATATATATATAGCATAAAGTATATTTACATATATATGTGGTGTGTGTATATATATATATATATATATATATATATATATATATATATATATATATATATATATAATATACATATATATAATATACATATATATAATATACATAAATAGTATAAAGTGTATATATAACATATATATATATATATATATATATATATATATATATATATATATATTTATATAGATAGATATACATTATGATATTGTTTTATTGTAATATTAAATAGTTCTTTTTTGTGTTTTTTGTTGATATTCTTTCATTTTCTATTAATATTTTTTGAATTTTTATGTTAAAGAATAGTAAAATAGTAGAAGTCTTCCAAACACCAACTGACTTGAGACGGCTTTCATCACAAATTGTCATTTGTGATTTTTTTTTTAATATTTCAATCAAACACCGAAACCAAACGCGGCCTGTGCTACGTAGCTAATATTAACATGCTAACCTTCAAAATGCTACAGACTTGTCAGCTGATTTTTTTCATCAGCGCTCACTAATAATGGTAATGATTTTTTTGATGTTATTTTATGCTAAGCCTGCGAACATGAAAATGTTCATTGGGCCACTTGTGCAAATTTTTTTTCGCGCGTGTGACTATTTTTAATTAGTAGCAAGAAACCTGACTGTTGTCGTTCAATCTTTTCCCTCCCTACGCATTTGCGCCCATTCACACTCCTACATCTCAGCGTGGAATCCTTTATTGGCCCCTGTTTTCAATTGGTCCCGTCTTAGCCCGGCGCCCACTGTCAGATGCTGACGGCTCCAATATTAGACGGCTGAAGATACGGCGCCGCAGCAGATTGGAAGGCTTCTAATAATCCAACTGGGCTGGCACCGCAAGCAGCCTTGGAGGTGTTAACCGCAAATCTGCCAGAGCTTCCCCTGCTCCTCATTTGTGTTTTATCTAAGCCTCGATGCAGAGCTCCGCCGTGTTTACCGCCGTCGTTATTATTGGCTCGTTATTTTTTTTTGTTTTTTTTAAACATTTACAGAGTTACCTCCGGGGAAAAAAATCAAGACAGTAATGTGGTGTAAAATGTTGAAAGCTAAAACAAACAAGTGGCAGACGGACGGCTAGCTTGGTGGTACTTAGCTAGCTGCTTACTACCACTATGTTTACCGTCGAGGTTATTATTGGCTCGCCGTTGCTTGTTGTTTTTTTTTAAACTTTTACAGACTTACCTCTGAGACAAAATCAAAACAATAATGTGGTGTGAAATGTGGAAACCTAACACAAACGAGTGGCAGACGGACAGCTAGCTTGGTTGTGCCACAAGCTAACATATTTAGTTAGCTTGATGCAACTAAATACTTACTACTTGTGCTTGTAAAACCATTGTAAAAGTGAAACAGTGTAAAAGTGAAAAAGCTAAAAGCTAGCTAACAGCTTAGAGGCTAGCTCTGTTACATATTATAGCTTGGTAACTTTTTTTACTTAAAAAAAGCTTACATTTAGATCTTTGCAGTGTTTCACTTTTACAATGGTTTTACAAGCACGAGTAGTAAGGATTTACTTTCATCAAGCTAAGTAAATATGTGCTAGTGGGACAAGTAAATTGTTGCAGTCTGCAGCATCATTCAATAACTTTGGTGAAGCATAGATAACATTGATGCAATTTTACAATACCAGTTCAAGAACATCACTATCAAAGCTTTCAATTATCCTTTCGATTGTTCTATTGAAAAATCAAGTTATCACACTGCACTCATGGACCCCACCCCTACAAATAATAGAAACTCATATGAATGTTTTAAACTCATTTACTATGGTTGAAGGTTTGTTGAAATTTTAGGATGTAAATACTCTATCTTCTTCATATGAACCAATGCTACCATTCACAATTAGCAAACAGTTATAGCGTCATTTGGAGGCAACTTACCCAACTTGGTCAACTTTTTTTTTTTTTTTTTTTTTTTTCTACTTGTATGATTTGCCATCTGCAGTTTATCCGCACCCTGGAGCGCAGTCACGACTTCAACGCCAGGGCCAAGGTGTATTTCGCCTCCTTGCTGACGGTGGCGCTGCATGGCAAGCTGGAGTATTACACGGACATCATGCGGACGCTGCTGCTGGAACTCATGGAAGAATACGTTCACAGCAAAAACCCCAAACTCATGCTGCGCCGGTGAGTGAGGTACCCTGGATTCGCGGGGGCCGGGAAAAGTAGTTGTTTGCACGTTCGCCTCACGGCGCAAAGGAAGCGGGTTCAATTCCGGCTCCGGCCTTCCTGTCTGGAGTTTGCACGTTCTCCCCGTGCCCGTGTGGATTTTTCTCCAGGTACTTCAGTTTCCTGCCTTATTCCCAAAAACATACATGCTAGGTGTATTGGACTCTCCAAATTTCCCAGAATCCTCTCTTGTCATTCCTCATTGTTATCGGCATGCGGTAATATCACTTGAACTCTCTGCCATGTTTTGCCACTTAGCCACTGGCTGTTAAACAAATGCGCGTCTTAATTATCCCCCAGTGGAGAGGCTCATTATGCTGATTAGGTCATTGCCAACACAAGACCCCCCCCCCCCCCCCCCCCCACCCTTAAACACATCTAATTAGGCATGCTAACCGCTATCAATGCATGGGGACGAGGGAGGTTGCCGCCGGTGAATATCCGTCATGAGGATCCGTCAAAGTGTGGGCTCAGTATACAGTAGTTTGATGGACACTGACAAGATTTGCAGAAATGCCTTGTCAACATTGTGCAGAGACGCTGTCTTCAACGTGCATCACAACATTCCAAGCTGTCACTGGGGTAATTGACCCAACACTGAGAAGAAACTTCCTTGACATTCGCGCTCCTCATTTGAACAGATTTTAAGGTCCAAAAATTACATTAAAAAAACACGTATTAAGTTGAGAGGAGTGGTGCTCAAAAGGTCTAAATTGCTTGCTAGGGATGGTTGTTTGGGGGGGGGGGGGGGGGGGGGGGGGGGGGGGCTTCACAAGAATAAAATGTCATTGCACATCAATACAGTAGGTGGCAGTGGCGTTCTTGTGTAAGGAGCTCCTCTGCAGGGCTTGTATTTACAAGACAAATGACGCTATTTATAGTCACAGCCGAGAGCAGGGTAGAAACTGGACATCTGGCATACAGGGCAGATGCCCGCTAGGCCAACCGCTTTTGGGCGATTGGTGCAAAAATCTCTATATATCCAATTTCTAGATTTAAATTCAATGAATGTTTGTCTGCTTGTAAATTATAGATCCGAGACGGTGGTGGAAAGGATGCTGTGCAACTGGATGTCCATTTGCCTGTACCTAATTCCTGAAGGTAACAATTCAGCGAGATCCGAACTAGTGATAAATGGATTGTCGGCAGCGATACGTCCGATATTATTGACCAATATCGGCCTTTTTCTTTGAAATTGAAACAAAAATAAGTAAAATCTATCTATTACCGTATTTTCCGCACTATAAGGCGCACCTAAAAGCCTTATTTTTTTTAAAAAAGCTGATGACGCGCCTTGTAATCAGGCGCGCCTTATATATGGATCAATATTGAGTTTAGGATTCGTAGATGGGGAATGAACTGATAAGTAAGATGTACCTGTTTCTTTTGTGTGTTTACAGTTGAACAAGGTTGCTCATATTGACATTAAGTTATTATTGAGATTTTAGAATTATTATTTGAGTTATTATTGTTTTTACTTTGAGCATTACTCTATTTTGATTGAAAAAGTTTTAAAATATGTCATTAATTGAGGGTGCGCCTTATAATCCGGTGCGTCTTATATATGGAAAAAGTTTTAAAATATGTCATTAATTGAGGGTGCGCCTTATAATCCGGTGCGCCTTATAGTGTGGAAAATACAGTATTTTGAAATATTGGAGAACTACATTTACTGTAGAAATATCAAGTTTTCTTGTTTAAGTAACTTTGACGGTAACTCCAAATAATCACAACGCGCTAATCAACGTTTTTTGTCGCAGGACTCGGCGGGCGAGCCCTTGTATAAACTGTTCCGCGCCATCAAGCACCAGATCGAGAAAGGACCCGTGGACGCCCGAGTGAAAAAAGCCAAGTATACGCTAAACGACACCGGCCTGCTGGGCGACGACGTGGAATACTCTGTGCTGGTGAGACGGACACGCTAACATGCACAAATTTAACATGCGCTTAAACTTTGCCGAGTGCTGCTTCACGGTTGCCGCGGTAACCGTATGTATCTGCGGGAAAAGGGGGGGAAAGAAAGCGCCTTAGGGCCAGCAGCTGCTTTTGTATGACACGTGTTTTTTAGTCGCCCGGAAAAAGACGGGTCTCTCCGTGAAGCCAGGCTCCGCCCCCCCCCCCCCCCCCCCCTTGGATTTCAGTTTACGGAGAAGCGGATAAATAAATAAAAAGGCCAGCGGGTAATGGCGATGTCGAGGACAATTATCGAATTAGCTCCCAATCATGCCGTCTCCCCCAGGGGTGATGGATCTCTTCCTGTGATTGAATTACAGCGCAAGTGAACCCCCCCCCCCTTCCGAAAACCCCCATGGACTTGATTTCACAGGCCCTCTCGATTACTTTGGATTTCACGGGCCGCTCTTCACACTGTCACTCAAATGCAGAGCGGGTAGGATTGGATTGCCCCCCCCCCCGGCTCCCCCCACCTTAACGTCAACTAGCCCCTTGCCATTCATCTGATTGCATCAAGTGGTCAATTAGTTCCTGGGCGAGTGACTCAAGTTGCTCCCGCTGAGCCGCGGTCATTAGCCGAGGCCGAGGTGACAGAATTCCTATCAAAAGCCAACCTGATTCTGTGTGTGTGTGTGCGTGTGTGTGTGTGTGTGTGTGTGCGTGTGTGTGTGTGTGTGTGTGAGAGAGAGAGAGAGAGAGAGAGAGAGAGAGAGAAGCCTGGTTACCATGGCAACAAGCATGTCTTAACTGCAGAATTGTGTGTGTGTGTGTGTGTGTGTGTGACGGGTAGGAGGCCACGGGATTTTCAGTGGGGCAATTCGGACACTTTCCCTGCAAATCAATGGGAAGTCCTAAAAGCTAACATGAAATTTGAGGTCATTTCAGGCAAAATGTTTTGTCATCAACAGACATGCATGTCAATTAATTTACGTTTTATTTATTCCCTGCCCACATTGTCATGCTGCGCTTATTTTTTAGAGGTGGCAGCACTTTTTTTTTTTTTTTAAACTCCTGGTCTCCAATTTGCTGCAGGGCTCCATTTCTTCAACTGCCCTTAATCTCGCCTGGGATAAAATGTGTTTAATTAATTTATTTATTTTTGCCCCTAATCTCCATTTGCTGCAGGGCTCCATTTCTCTAGATGTCCTTAGTCTCGCCTTGGATAAAATGTGTTTAATTTTTGTTGTCGTTGTTGTTTTTTGCCCCTAATCTCCATTTTGCTCCATTATTTCTCTAAATGCCCCTAGTTTCACCTCTGATAAAATGTGTTTAATCTGATTAAAAAATACTTTTTTTCCCCTCTTCTCCATTTTGCTGCAGAGCTCCATTTCTCTAGATGCCCTCAGTCTCGCCTCATATAAAATGTGTTTAATCTGAATGAAAATTACCTTTTTTTGCCCCTAATCTCCATTTTGCTGCACCCTAAACCCCCTTAGTTTCACCTCTGAAAAATTGTGTTTAATCTAAAAACAAAAATACCTTTTTAGCAATAAGTTTCTTCATGTTCCAATTAATTTACTCTTAATTTGAAGACTGTACTTTTCCCATCAATGCATTGAAAAGTATTCATTTAGATTCGTTTTTTTTTTAATTTGTTTATTTTATGAATTGACTTTTTTTTAATATATATATATATATATATATATATATATATATATATATATATATATATATATATATATATATATATATATACTATTAAAATATTGTCTACCCCTTAAAGTGCCATCATGTACACCCAGAGATACATTTGAAGCCACTGGATCCATCATTTGTAATCAGTAATCAATTATCAAATTAATCGACAAATATTTTAGGAATATAACACATAAAAAAAATCATTTGATAAAACACTAATGCACAATAAAATTGTGTCCCAGCACTCTCTTGAATAAAAATATTTGATAGTGAAAGCCCCACTTTATCATAAAATTTCTTACAGAAGTCTAATTTTGATACATGAATGACCTTTAACAAGAATATAACACCAAAACAAGGACTTGCGAATGATAAACGGCGACTCCATGTTTTGAAAGAATTCACATTCCTAATTTAATAAACACATTGCCCCATTATTACTTCATTTGCATATCTTTTTCCCATAATTGCTCATGTCAAAGTCACCGCCGCCCTTGACTTGTTTTTGAGTGCGAGGCCCTCTCTCGTGTCTTGTGCAGACGCTGCAAGTGCTGGTGCACGGCGAGGGTCCCGACGTGACCCCCGTCAAGGTTCTCAGCTGCGACACCATCTCGCAGGTGAAGGAGAAGATCATCGAGCAGGTGTATAGGAATCTGCCCTACTCCGCGCGGCCCAAGGTGGACAGCGTCACGCTGGGTGAGGAGAAACCCTTCAAGGATTCCCAATTTTACCTCACTCTTTTTTTTTTTTTCCACGCTCAGTCCGAGATATATAGTCAAAAAAAAATCACAGCTAAAGAAGGTTCCAAAAATGTCTGGTACAAAATGAATTAGCGGCAGTAAAAATGATACAAATACAATTAATATATTACAAGTAATCAAGGTCTTCCACGGCGATATTAACATTTAAAAAGTCAAGCGCTTTTATTGATAACAAGTCAAATCAAGCACTTTGTCATCCTACCAGCGGGGGGCAATGTTTCCCACATGTTAGCTTGACAAATTCCCAATTAATTCATTATTTACCAGCGTGAAATGGCGTTGAGTTTCTCACCCGTTTCCTAATATTTACAGTGCTAGCTGTCAATTGATACGCATTTTGAAAAATCCAATTTTGACTGCGAATTAATTAAAATTTGCATAAAAGAAAATGTGCTTGGTTCTAAGTAGGCTTTTTTTTTTTATTCGTTTGCACTCGGAAAGTTAGCTGTCTTGCCCTGTGTGCCATTTGTTTTAATTTTTATTAACTTTATTTACTTTAGTTTATTATTATTATTTGTAAGTAAGCCTTATTTATATACTGCTATAGATTATATATATATATATATATATATATATATATATATATATATATATATATATATATATATATATATATATATATATATATATATATATATATATATATATATATATATATAGCTTTTAAGCAGGGCTGAAATTATGAAAAAAAAAGCTGCTTATAGTCCAAAAAATTCAGTTCTTATACTGTACAATTTTCTAGATAATAAACGTAAAATCTTAATGTTAAAATATAATTGGGAAGCACTGCGCTAATTCCTGGTGAGTATAGTTTTGCCAAGCACTTGGCAGCGCATTATATGAAGAATACGATTCTTTGAATATCATTTACATTAAATATGTTAATTTCACTAAGCAGATGCTAACTGCAGCTGTCGATGCAAATAGCATGTAGTTCTAAGATAATGGCTAATGACCACAAGCTTGCCAACAAATTTGCCGCACTCAAAACCAGGTTGACTTTTATTTTGCATGAGTTAAATGCAATTTTAACGTACATTTACGTCCTATTAAAAAGGATTTGAAATAGTCATTTTTAGCCGTGGCAGCAAAAAAAAAGCTTTTATTCCCTAAACAAAGTTCAAACTGCAAATCTAAGGGGAACCCACTTCAGAAGCTCAAATCTCCACAGACATTTTTGCCACTTCAAAGACTTTTTTTCTTTTTTTTGCCCAATTCCCACGCACGCAGCCCATCTCATTCCGTTATCCGTTTTAGATAAAATGCAGATCTGTCGCCTTTTGGCGGCGCATCGGGACGATCGCTCTCTCATGTGGCGCTAATTGTAAATGAGCTTCAGCTCAGGTCCGCGTCGTCTTTAAATCTCATTACATTCAAAAGTTGGGAGCTGCTGCCAATCACTTTTGGAATTACATTTGCAATATTTCTGACAGTCAGCTATCTGCTCTGCACACATCTATCTATCTATCTATCTATCTATCTATCTATCTATCTATCTATCTATCTATCTATCTATCTATCTATCTATCTATCTAGCTATTTGTCTATCTATCTATCTATCTATCTATCTATCTATCTATCTATCTATCTATCTATCTATCTATCTAGCAGCTAGCTAGCTAGCTTGCTGGCTAGCTATCAAACGAGCTAGCTGTTTATCTATCTAGCTCGCTAGCTATCTAGCTAGCTTGAAGCTAATATTTATATGTGTGTACATACAAATATATATATATATATATATATATATATATATATATATATATATATATATATATATATATATATATATATATATATATATATATATATATATATATATATCGCATAGTGAATGCTTTTTCTTTGATTTTTTTTTTTTTTTTCCCCTCTCTGTTTTTATGTGCTCAGAGTGGCGCCCAGGGTCCACAGGCCAGATTCTGTCCGATCTGGACTTGACTTCCCAGAAAGAGGGCAGATGGAAACGGGTCAACACATTGGCTCACTACAACGTACGTGATTTCTTTTTCCCTCTCTCAGAGACATCAATAATGTTGTTGGGTTCCCAGCAGATGATTAAAACATGTCATATTTCAAAATGCAATGATTCTGGCACCTCTAATTGATTGCAGCTGGACATGCGAGATTTTGTGTACAAAAATAATGATTGTCCAAATTTTGGACCATATAAAACCATTCTAATTACAGTTTTTGAGATGAATTTTAATAGGATTTACACACAAAATCCTTTGTTGATTCTTGTTTCACCTCAAGACAGTAGGTGGCGGTAGAGACCTTTTAATGGCTATGACCATACCATTTTTACATTTTTTTATTGGTATTAATAAATTGAACATACATATGTATGGTTGGCCACTTAACAATTTGAATGGTTGAAGGAAAAAAAATATTCTCAAATAACTAACGCCTCATTATTACGACTGACGTTTTTTAAGCTCCGTTCAAGATTGACTTCACCTTTCGAATTGCTCAGTCTAGCTAGCTGGCAACTCGCCTCGACGTTAGCGTTCACATCAGCCAGCTCGCTAGCTTTGTTCGTGTAACATTACGACATTCTTCTCCTAACTTTCCGAAGACTCGGGCCGAATTTCGCGTCCCTCCCCAGCAGCATTTAAAAGAAAGCTCGGCAGTGACAGAAGCCCTTTAAATCTTCCCTTCACCGCATCGACCCCGCGAAAACAAAGGTCAGCCGCAAATATCCCCCTTCAGTGCCGCCTTTCATGCGCTTAAATCTTCATTCTTCTGTGGCGCCCGGCTCTCGTTAACTCCCGCATTGTCCGTTAAAAGCTGAATCTATGGCTCCCCGCGTGGCGCTAATGCCGCCGTTTGTGAAGAAAATGGCCTGTAAATATGGCCGGCCGTGTGAAGAGCCGCCATGTCCGCCGTGCCGTTTCCGGGAGTGTATATTTGGAATTAGGTCACAGCCGTAAAGAGAAGGAAGAAAAAATCGGAAACTTTAGATGGCGGGGCCAAAAAAAAGCTTTTTTTTTTTGTCTACACATACCAGATGATCGTTACAAGAATCGACTTTTATTCAACTTAATTTTTTACTGTCAATTGTAAAAATATTACAGCTTTTTTTGCACATTTTTTAACCCCTATTTTAATATATATATATATATATATATATATATATATATATATATATATATATTTTTTTTTTTTTTTTTTTTTTTTTTTTTTTTTTTAAATTTTAAAGTAATTGGAATTATTTTTTGGCAGGTGATTTCAAGAGGCATAGATTACACATTTTTACAAATTTTTAGACATTGTATTTAATTAATACTGAATCAAATGTCTATCTATTATTTATATTAAAATTGATGACAAATAATATAGTAAAATTATAATTAATTGAGTACTTTTCTTAATTTTTCTGAATTCATTCTAATCATTAAATTGTATAATTGTTTAACATTTTAATATATTTAATAATATAATTTAAATATTGAAATAAATATACAGTAAAAATAATACATTAAAATAAACAGTTAATTCAATTTAATTTCTTATTCAATTTTTGGTTATATTCGAACTTTACTCTTCTATACTGTTTTTTTTTTTCTCATACTTTTTTTTACTCATTTTTTCTGTTTTTTTTAATTGTATTTTATTTTCAGAACATTAGATAACTTTATCCTTTTTTCATGCAAATTTTTTTTTCAATTACTTTACTTACTCCTTTATTTAAAAAAAAAACATCGTTCAAAACTTTTCCTCTGTCATTTTATTGCATGAATGTTCATTTTTTTATGTTGTGAGCAGTCTTGCTTTTTCCTCCACTTTTCTGAGTATTGCCTGCGTTGCGTTTTTGTGCCCCGCAGGTTCGCGACAACGCCACCTTAGTCTTGTCGCGAGTGCTCCACACTCAGCAGAACTTCGAGCAGAACCAGGAAAACCACGAGGAGCGTAAGTCTTTTGAAAGCCCGACGTTTCCCCGGGCCTTCGCTGGCATCCCCCGCGCTCATTTAGCATGCTAATTCAGGTTTATTTCCAGGCGCGCTTTTTCCATGACTTTCAAATGAGATGCGCTTTCCTTTCATGAAATCGCTTTTTTTTGGGGGTGTTTTGTTTGAGTTTGATGCCCTCGGTGCGTTTCATGCAAATGTAGCCGACAAAGGCGATGTTTGTGATGTTTGTGTTTCAGGGAACGCGCTGTTGGACGACGACAAGGTGTTCCACCTGGTCAGGCCCACCGACGAGCTGGATGAGATCAAGTCCAAGCGGGGGAGCATCAAGGACAAGTCCATGACCAAAGCCATCACTGAGATTTATCTCACGCGATTGCTCTCCGTCAAGGTAAGCTTTTTTTTTTTTTTAAACACTTGAGAATTATCATACTAATCTATTTTGTTGACATGTTTGGTAAAAACTTAAAAAAAAGTTCATTTTACCTTATTTTTAGAAAATGTTTGAAGTAACCTTTTCTTTTCGCAGTTTTATTTTCTCATCATATTGTATTACAAATTTATTATTGTACATTAATTTCATTGTATCCTAACACTTAAAATTTGGAGTATTTTTAAGTAATTTAAATATATATATATATATATATATTAGTATATACAAAATGTTTACTAATTAATCGCAACATTTTACACTGTAATTGAAAGTTTGAAAAAAAAACATTTTTCTATGAAGCTTATTGCAAATATTTACGAAAAAAATATCAAATTTTTAGCAGTCAAGTAACTTTTTATCAATTTTATCTTTATTTTTCTCATCATATTGTATTATATACAGCTATATTAAAAAAGAAATTAATTAAATTATTATGATTTTTTTTTAATCTGTCCCTTGAAACATGTTTTTTTTTCTTGATAAGAAAAGAATATTCTACTGCATAGAAAATAAAATTAATAATCAAATGGAACTTTTTTTCGCTAATCTTTGACGGAACTTAAACGTGATTACATTTGTTTTTAATGGACTTTTTAAATTTTTAAATCGTGGAAAAATGTGCCATGCAAATCGTTATCTCTACTGTTGAGGTTCTGTTAAGAAAACTTCCGATCCAAAACACCATAGATGGGCGAACAAAACTAGCATGAATGCATTACTCACCTCAAATAACATATTTGAAGATAATTGACTCATTCAGAAAAGAACATATTCACGAGCATATATTCTTTATCTTCTGTGAAAAATAACTAAAATATCGCAGTTTAATTTCGTCAGTCTTCCGTTTCATTGTATGCTGTGTTTATGTAGTATAGCTGTACTGTATATATTATGCTGCCCCCTGCTGTGCAAGAATTAAACTCTCAAGTCAAGGCATCATATTTATGCTTACTTGTTTTTTCATTTTGAGGTTCAGGGATTTCTTCTCTTTGCTCTGGCTTCCCGTTTTCCTCCATCTGCCATTCTTAGTTATCCACAAACGACTTTCATGACTTTCATCGGATTTGCTTTCCCGATTGAGGTTTTTTCGGCCACCTGTTGCTTTGGCAGCTTGCAAACAGGTTGTCGCGGGAGGGAGGGGGGAGTTTATTTTTTTAATTGTTGCTATTAACCTCGAGCAAACACTCAAATGGTTCTGCATTTGAACGTTCCCAACGCTGGCGCGTGAGTCGATTTGCGCTTTGCTTTTTAGGGGACGCTGCAGCAGTTTGTGGACGATTTCTTCCGCAGCGTGCTGTGCTCCGGGGCGGTGGTGCCGCCGGCCGTCAAATACTTTTTTGACTTCCTGGACGAGCAGGCGCTCAAGCACAACAACGTGGACGACGAGACCATTCACATATGGAAAACCAACAGGTATGGATTCGAATTGGAGGGGAGGAAAAGATGGATTTTTTTTTTGTGTATGCTCAGGCCGGAAGCATGTCAAATGTCAAATGTTTGCTTTGGCGCCATCGGGTGGCAGTTAGTTGGAAAGTGTGTTTTTTTTTTCTTTAGTAGTCCATTTTTTCCCCGTATTGAATCTTTCGCGTTCTAGCGTCAAAATTATCTTGTTTTTCTATTCCAACATTTATCGCAATGTTTGCATTTTGAAAAATGTCTTATTCAACAACTACAAAATGAAGCCTCATGAAGCACTTGCATTATATATATATATATATATATATATATATATATATATATATATATATATATATATATATATATATATATATATGTGTATGTGTGTGTGTGTGTGTGTGTGTGTGTGTATTACTCCTCTATATACAATGAACATGAATTAGATTATCTCCACATCTATAAAACATCACAAAAATATATCAATAGAGGTTCATGAGGCTTCGTTTTTCCATTTTCTCTTTTAGTCTATTTTTGGTTCGTTTTTGACAACGGCGCCAATTGCCTTTCACAAAGCCGACTTCCCGCCTCCTTTATCTCCTTCTGAGTCCAGGAGAAAAATGTTTTATTCACCTCCATCGATATCCCTCGTTCTCGAATAATCCGCTCTAATGTTCTCCATCAATTCCTGCGAAAAAGTCTTCAAACTTTCAACGTCGGCGTCAAATTTCCAAAACGCCGAGGTGTGTGTTAGAGCGAGCATATCAAGAAACAAAAGTTGAGCATCCAAGAGACGCATACAGATGCTTTTTTTTTTTTTCCATTTGCAATCCCACTTTCCCTTGTGACATTTTAAGCGCATAAATTAGTGTCACGGCGGCGAAGTCCGGTTCGCCCCGGACGACGTGTTGCATGTCGATGTTTGCGATAGACGGCAGGCTGAGCGAAAGCGAGAAAGCGCGCTCTGGCGACGGGACAGTCGATGAGCGATTTAATTACTCGGCATCCAGCCGTCATGTTTATCAAATCAATGCAGGGCCGTGTATTAAATATGAATGTGTGTGCGAGGCAGAACAACAAACAAACATGGTAATTGTGTCCCAGGCTAATTTAATTGTGCGATTGTTGCAACGGCGTTATTTTTATGCTTGTGTTGTACTCCCTCCCGAGGTTCTCTCGCTCGCCCCGGTGTGTTTTTTTTATTTTACACTCTGCGCTTTTGGTGTCTCACTTGGGCGGGCAAGTGCGCCGTAGAGGGGATTTTTTTTTTTTGGTTTTGTTTACATTCTTATTTTGGGTGAGAACGAAGTGGGCGTTTTGCGCTCAGAGGGGAAATCAGTTAGCGTACTGGAGCGTTGCGCGAGGCGGCGTCGGTAATGTTCAAAGTTGCTGGAGGACTTTTAAAGGTCAGGATTTTGGCGAAGCCTCGACAAGCATCGCTGGCTGGAACTGGGCTCGGATCCCTCTTGTTTGCCGTTTGGAGCGCTCGTGTTTGTCTTTTTGATTGTAGGGGATGTGAGAGCGCTAAAGACGCGCGCTGAATTATTCATGATTCCAAGTTGACTTGAAGGAAATATTATCGATAGTGTTCAGCACGCTTGAAAAATATTGGGGGGAAAAATGAAACCGTTTGGGTAACAAAGGAACGGACGCAATTTTCGGGGTTATATTTTCAATCCAGGAAGTTGGGTCGAATGAAAAGTACTGTAATTTTCGCATTATAAGGCGCACCTAAAAGCCTTATATATATATATTTTTTTAAAACCTGTTGGTGCGCCTTATAATCAGGTGCGCCTTATGTATGGATCAATATTGAGATTGGGATTGGTAGATGGGGAATGAAGTGATAAAGTAAGCTTTACCTGTGCTCATATTGACATTGAGTTATTATTCTATAGAGAGTTTAGAGTTATTATTTGAGTTATTATTGTTATTACTTTGAGTATTACCATATTGTGATTGAAAAAGTTTTAAAATATGTCATTAATTGAGGGTGCGCCTTATAATCCGGTGCGCCTTATATATGGAAAAGGTTTGAAAATATGTCATTAATTGAGGGTGCGCCTTA